>NW_006238992.1:2138255-2140925 GCF_000226075.1 Solanum tuberosum
ATGCAAAGACTCAAATATTGGTTTAGGAAAAGTTAGATCACCTATAAATAAAAATTGGAATAAAATAAATTATAATTGATTTACAAACTCACTAAATTGAAATTTACTTTTTGCCTTTAATTTTATATAAAATCGAATTTTACTATTTATTTTAAATTTTTATAGTTTTTTATAGTTATTTAATTATTTACAGTTAATTTTTTTTAAAAAAAAATTCTAATATTTGTTATATCAGAGTGATGGTGAATTTTGATATTTATTTTAATTTTTTACTGTCCATTTTTTAAAAAAAAAAACAAGAAAATTCTAATAATTTTTATACCAGAGTGATGGTTATCTATTTAATCTAATTTTTAGTACATGGCAAATTAGCATTATTTTGTAAAACTAATAAAATCTCAATAATTAAATATATAATGAATATTTGGTCCCATTTTTTTTATTTTCTTTTCTTTGTAATTTTTTTAGATTTCTTTCAAAAAATAACAAATTTCAAAACGAATAGAAAAAAAAAGTAACAAAATTACCCTATGTATCTCTTTTTCTTTCTAATTTGTGATTAAATAATAGGTGATACTTTTTATTTATTTAATTTATATTTACATATATTTGATTTAGCAGTTTTTTAAATTTAATATTCGTGAATATGTAATAGTATGATTGATCTGATATTTTACAGTCTTTTTTTTTCTTTTCAAAAGTTGTTATTGAAAATTAACTTGATAATTTTATACTCTGTCTATATCATATTTATTAGAATCAAGTCTCACATGCATGGTAAAAAAAAAAAAAAAAAAACTTCTCTGCAAAATCCTCTGTAAACATGAAGAAAAAATTCTGTCTTTGTTATTGTCCTTCTGTTGTTGAAACAGAGGATTCTACTGATCTTCTTCTTTCAACAAACAACAATAGTACTGTTTCTTCGTCTATGAAAATATTCGTAAAAGATTCAGACGAAAAAATAACGAATCCATCGTTTAATAAAAGTATCCACAAACTTCCTACCCGGAAAATCTTTTCATACAAGAATATCCCTCGACTTTGTAAAGCCATATTGTTTCAAGATCCTCTGGTTAGTATTATCTCTTTATATTTTTCGAACTTTACTGTCTCATTTTATATGAAGGTGTTACTGTTTGAAATGTCAAAGAACTTTTTTTTAATAAAACTTTTCTTTAATTTTTATTTTATTTTATTTTGGTTTTGTTGGGATGTAGTAATTTTCTTGTAGTTTTTCAAAATCAGAGTTGATTTTTGAGGTAACCGCTCAACTTATAGTGTTATTATTTTGAAAAATTACTATCTTTTGAATCGAAAAGAGATGTGATTTTCTAAGATAATAACTATTAATTGTGTGAACTTTTGAAAAATCAATCCATCGAATTTATGTATTTTGACCCTTGTACTCTGAATCTTTTGGATAAATTGGGAGTTGGGACACAGACGGAGTATAGAATACTCATAATTTATAGTACTTGTTAATTCCTAATAGATTTTGGTCCATTAACACTATATTAAAAATAATCTTTAACGAGAAATAATTAACGGCAATAGTAATATATATTTTTAGTGATACTTAGCATTTTTTACAAATGTTCCTATAGTAATGTTTGTTGGTAAAAAATTGTGTCAGAATTTAGAGAAGTGTTTCCTACTGATTTGTCTGATATGCCTCCAGATAGAGATATAGATTTCTGCATTGATTTGGAACCTGGTACCCGCCCCATCTTCATTCCTCCTTATCGCATGGCTCCGGCAGAGTTAAGAGAGGTTAAGGCTCAAATTTAGGAACTTCTTGATAAAGGTTTCATCTGTCATAGTGCTTCACCGTGGGGGTGCTTCTATTTGGTTTGTTAAGAAATGGATAATAGTATGAGGATGTGCATAAACTATCGACAATTGAATAGGGTCACCATTCAAAATAAGTATTCATTGCCTCGGATAGATGATATGTTTGACCAGTTGCAAGGTGCATCCGTTTTCTCTAAGATTGATCTAAGGTCTGGCTATCATCAATTATTAGGCTTGAGGATAAACCAAAACGGTCATTTAGGACCCGCTATGGGCACTATGAGTTTCTAGTTATGTCGTTTGGGTTGACAAATGCGCCTGCAGCTTTCATGAGTTTGATGAATGGTGTGTTCAAATCATTTCTTGATTCGTTTGTTATAGTATTTATTGATGACATTTTGGTTTATTCAAAAAGTGAGGAAGAGCATGCCGACCATCTTCGTATTGTTCTGAGTGTTCTTGGGAAACAAAATTTGTATGCGAAATTTTCTAAGTGTGAATTTTGGTTGACTTCGGTTGCCTTTTTGGGGCATGTAGTTTCAAGGGAAGGGGTAATGGTAAATCCCCAAAAGATTGAAGCAGTCAGGAATTGGGTTTGGCCTAGCTCGGTAACTGAAATTAGGTGTTTTGTAGGGCTCGCTAGTTACTATAGATAGTTTGTGAAAAACTTCGCATCTATTGCCACACATTTGACAAGGTTGGCCAAAAGGGAGGTACCTTTTGAATGGGCTAAAAAATGTGAGGAGAGCTTTCAAAGGCTCAAGACTCTCTTGACCACAATACCTGTTCTTGCACCACCGGTGGAAGCTAAAGATTTTATTATTTATTATGATGCTTCGCATTCAGGTTTGGGTGCAGTGTTGATGCAGGATAAGAATG
>NW_006238992.1:2141025-2142475 GCF_000226075.1 Solanum tuberosum
CTTCTGATGTTAGAGGTGATGACTGGCCAACCTGAAGTGACGGCTAACCAACGGCAAGATCGGCCATGAAAGGCAGTGGAATGGTGGCGGCAGTAGGTTACTTCGATGATCACTTAGGGCATCTCCAACCCTACCCTTTATTTTACTCTCCAAATATAAAGTTCTTTATTTTTTCAGACAACCAACTCCAATCCAATTCTCTATTTTACTCTCCAAAATAAATATTTAAACTCCTTTTTTATAGCAAAAAATATAAGCACGTATCATATTTTAATGCAAAATATTTCAACTATATTTCACAACTCCTCATTTATAGCAAAATAAATACAGATTATTTACACTACTTTTTAAAATTTAAAAATTTAATAATCCCATTTATTTTATTTTTGTGGGAAGGTATCATATTTTTTAATGCTAAATATTTAAAAAAATTCCTATTACATTCCCTGCAAAGACTCTAGAAATTGATTTAGGAAAAATTAATAAAATTAGATCACCTATAAATAAAAATTGGAATAAAATAAATTATAATTGATTTACAAACTCACTAAATTGAAATTTACTTTTTGCCTTTAATTTTATATAAAATCGAATTTTACTATTTATTTTAAATTTTTATAGTTTTTTATAGTTATTTAATTATTTACAGTTAAATTTTTTTAAAAAAATTAATAATATTTGTTATATCAGAGTGATGGTGAATTTTGATATTTATTTTAATTTTTTACTGTCCATTTTGTTTTTAAAAAAACAAGAAAATTCTAATAATTTTTATACCAGAGTGATGGTTATCTATTTAATCTAATTTTTAGTACATGGCAAATTAGCATTATTTTGTAAAACTAATAAAATCTCAAATAATTAAATATATAATGAATATTTGGTCCCATTTTTTTTATTTTCTTTTCTTTGTAACTTTTTTAGATTTCTTTCAAAAAATAATAAATTTCAAAACGAATAGAAAAAAAAAGTAACAAAATTACCCTATGTAACTCTTTTTCTTTCTAATTTGTGATTAAATAATAGGTGATACGTTTTACTTATTTAATTTATATTTACATATATTTGATTTAGCAGTTTTTTAAATTTAATATTCGTGAATATGTAATAGTATGATTGATCTGATATTTTACAGTCTTTTTTTTTCTTTTCAAAAGTTGTTATTGAAAATTAACTTGATAATTTTATACTCTGTCTATATCATATTTATTAGAATCAAGTCTCACATGCATGGTAAAAAAAAAAAAAAACTTACCCGACATTAAAACATCATAAAAACGGAGACAAAACAAAAAATCTGCATAAAACTAGCATTCTTCAATCTATGTTTTCATATGCATGTTTAAATTTATAATATATAAACAACACAATATTGGGGATAAAATAGAGAGGATGAAATACTTCATTAGAGGAACCACTTAATCTCACATGCATGGTCAAATTAAAAAAG
>NW_006238992.1:2142912-2155310 GCF_000226075.1 Solanum tuberosum
GCAGGGTTGTTTGGCTTATTTGGCTCATGTTAGGGATATTGAGATTGAGGCTGTTTATTCCTGTGGTGTCTGAATTTATTGATGTGTTTCCAAATGACTTGCATGGTATGCCTCCAGATAGAGATATAGATTTCTGCATTGATTTGGAACCTGGTACCCGCCCCATCTTCATTCCTCCTTATCGCATGGCTCCAACGGAGTTAAGAGAGCTTAAGGCTCAAATTCAGGAAGTTCTTGATAAAGGTTTCATCTGTCATAGTGCTTCACCGTGAGGGTGCTTCTATTTGGTTTGTTAAGAAATGGATAATAGTATGAGGATGTGCATAAACTATCGACAATTGAATAGGGTCACCATTCAAAATAAGTATTCATTGCCTCGGATAGATGATATGTTTGACCAGTTGCAAGGTGCATCCGTTTTCTCTAAGATTGATCTAAGGTCTGTCTATCATCAATTATTAGGCCTGAGGATAAACCAAAAAGGTCATTTATGACCCGCTATGGGCACTATGAGTTTCTAGTTATGTCGTTTGGGTTGACAAATGCGCCTGCAGCTTTTATGAGTTTGATGAATGGTGTGTTCAAATCATTTCTTGATTCGTTTGTTATAGTATTTATTGATGACATTTTGGTTTATTCAAAAAGTGAGGAAGAGCATGCCGACCATCTTCGTATTGTTTTGGGTGTTCTTGGGAAACAAAATTTGTATGCGAAATTTTCTAAGTGTGAATTTTGGTTGACTTCGGTTGCCTTTTTGGGGCATGTAGTTTCAAGGGAAGGGGTAATGGTAAATCCCCAAAAGATTGAAGTAGTCAGGAATTGGGTTTGGCCTAGCTCGGTAACTGAAATTAGGTGTTTTGTGGGGCTCGCTAGTTACTATAGATAGTTTGTGAAAAACTTCGCATCTATTGCCACACATTTGACAAGGTTGGCCAAAAGGGAGGTACCTTTTGAATGGGCTGAAAAATGTGAGGAGAGCTTTCAAAGGCTCAAGACTCTCTTGACCACAATACATGTTCTTGCACTACCGATGGAAGCTAAATATTTTATTATTTATTATGATGCTTCGCAGTCAGGTTTGGGTGCAGTGTTGATGCAGGATAAGAATGTCATAGCGTATGCATCATGGCAGTTGAAAGTACATGAGTGAAATTACCCAACACATGATTTGGAGTTAGCAATGGTAGTGTTTGCTCTCAAGATCTGGTGGCATTATCTTTATGGTATTAAGTGTGAGGTATTTACTGACCATCGTAGCTTGCAACACGTATTCACTCAAAAGGATCTAAATCTGAGACATCAAAGGTGGATGGAGTTACTCAAGAATTATGATGTGACCATCCAATATCATCCAGGTAAGGCTAACGTGGTGGCAGACGCATTAAGTCGGAAGGTGGTGAGTATGGGTAGTCTAGCTTGCTTGAGTGTATCCAAGCGACCTTTGGCTAAGGAAATTTAAACCTTGGAATCTAAGTTCATCTAGTTGTGCATCTTAGAGAAAGGTGGGGTGTTAGATAGCATTGAGGTAAGGGCCAAGTTCATTGAGGAGGTCGAGGCCAAACAGTTTGAGAATGAGAATTTGAATGAGCTCAGAAAGAAGATAGTGTCTGGCAAGGCACAAAATGCGACTTTAGATGTGGGGGTGTGCTCAACTTTAAAAGATGGATTTGTGTTCCTAGAGTAGATGACTTGATTCAGAAATTGTTGATACAAGCTCATGGTTTGCGGTGTTCCATTCATCCAGGTGTGACCAAGATGTACCGAGACTGGAAATAGCTTTATTAGTGGCCTGACTTGAAGAAAGACATAGTTGAGTTTGTGGCTAAGTGCCAAAACTGTCAGCAAGTAAAGTATGAACACTAAAGGCTTGAGGATTTGCTTCAGAGAACACCATTTCCAGAATGGAAGTGGGAAATGATAGCTATGGATTTTTTGGTTAGTCTCCCCAAGACTTTGGGGAAGTTTGATTCTATTTGGGTCGTGGTTGACAGATTGACTAAGTCAGCCCATTTCATTCCAGTTAGAATAGACTATAATGCTCAGTAGTTGGCTAAGGTTTATGTGAAGGAAATAATGAGGCTGCACGGGGTGTCCCTTTCTATCATCTCAGACCGTGGTACGCAGTTCACATCAAAGTTTTGGAGAAAATTACATGATGAATTGAGCACTCAACTCACCTTTAGCACAACCTTTCATCCGCAGACGGACGGGAAGTCAGAGAGGACTATTCAAGCGTTAGAGGACATGTTGAGGGCATGTGTGATTTACTTCGGATGGCATTGGGATGAATATCTACCCTTGTGTGAGTTCTCCTATAACAACAGTTTACCACTCCAGCATTTATATGGCACCGTTTGAGGCACTTTATGGGAGGGGATGTAGATCACCCATGTGATGGTTTGAGGCTGGAGATGTAAAACCTTTGGGGGTTGACTTAGTGAATGATGCTCAGGATAAGGTAAGAAGCATCCAAGCTAATCTCCTAGCAGCCCAAAGTCGACAGAAAAAGTATGAAGACCATAAGAAAAGAGACGTGACATTTCAGACTATGGAAAAAGTTCTTCTTAAGGTGTCACCCATGAAAGGAGTGATGATATTTGAAAAGAAGGGCAAGCTTAGTCCTCGATACATTGGACCATTTGAAATTATTGACTGTGTAAGACCAGTAGTTTATAAATTGGCTTTACCTCCTAACCTATCGAGAGTTCATCCGGTATTTCATATATCCATGTTGAAGAGATATTATGGTGACGAGGATTACATCATAAAGTGGGACTCAATATTGCTAGACAAAGACCTTAAGTATGAGAAAGAACCGGTTGCAATTCTTGATCGCGATGTCCGAAAGCTTAGGACCAAAGAGATTAAGTCCGTGAAGATTCAATGGAAGCATCGTCCAGTTGAGGAAGCTACTTGGGAAACCGAGAAGGACATGCGAGAAAAGTGATTCCAGTTGTTCGACGATTGAGGTACTACTCCACTCTTACTTTAGCCTATTTCTCTTAAATTGTCACTCGGGGATGAGTGATGGGTAAATTGGTATCTATTGTAACGACTTGTTCCCATCGTTATAGAAAAGTCAACGTGGAAAAATTTTGGGCCAGAAAACTTTTTCGTAGTAACTTGGAAATTCCTATCCTAGTCCAGATTTGGATGAAATATGAGTCATGCGAGGTCTAGGGAAATCTGGTAGATGAGAGATTCAATGATGATTTTGGTTACATGAGTGGATAGCCAAGACGTTAAGGAACCCATACGACTTTACGGAATCAAATTCGGGCAAGTAGAATTCCTGAAACTGATCTTAGCGTGAGCATGTAGCTCCTGAGCATCATGGGTTGGAGGTGTGTTGTTAAATGGGGGTTTGAATCTCTAATTCTGACGTTCTATCTCCGCTCAAGCCGCCAGGGCGGAATTTTTTCCTCCAAGGCGGGGTCGCGATGGGTAAATTGGTATTTATTGTAACGACTTGTTCCCGTCGTTATAAAAAAGTCAACGTGGAAAAAATTTGGGCCAGAAAACTTTTTCGTAGTAACTTGGAAATTTCTATCCTAGTCCAGATTTGGATGAATTATGAGTCATGCGAGGTCTAGGGAAATCTGGTAGATGAGAGATTCAATAATGATTTTGGTTACATGAGTGGATAGCCAAGACGTTAAGGAACCCATACGACTTTACGGAATCAAATTCGGGCAAGTAGAATTCCTGAAACTGATCTTAGCGTGAGCATGTAGCTCCTGAGCATCATGGGTTGGATGTGTGTTGTGAAATGGGGGTTTGAATCTCTAATTCTGACGTTCTGTCTCCGCTCAAGCTGCCAGGGCGGAATTTTTTCCTCCAAGGCGGGGTCGTTGTGGCGGGTTGGGTCCCGCTACGACGGGCCAGTCGAGACTTAAGTCGGAATTAAACTCCAAAAATGTTATTTTCTGCAAGTTTCATTTTTGAGAGTTTGGAGACGACACCAAGTGATTTCTTGACAGTTTTTCACGACTTTTGGTGCTAAAAATAAGGATTTTACTCCCTTAATCCATTTTTGATCCGTAGATCTTAAATTCTTGGTTAATTATTATTGGGGGAGGGTTTTTGGACTGAATTGGATGGTGGGAAAAAGCCCTAGGCACCTTAGGATCATGGGTTTGGAAAGGGAAGATTCAAGTGTCTTAAAGGGATTCAAGCTTGGTTTCGAGGTAGGTGATAGTTTGATTTCATGTTTCTGTGATGTATGTTAGTATTTGCTTCATTGTAATACATGTATGTATGAGAATGTTGAACTATTGATCACATCTAATGCAAATGAGTATGGAATGAATGATTGTAAGCCATTAATCAACACTTGATTGTATGATTATAAGAATGTACATTGTGATTGTGATTGTGGCATGTTGAATGGATCGGATGTCACATACTGATACATATTTGAACGGGTGTCACGTTTCGACACACTAACAGGTATCGGGTGCCACGTTTCAACGCATATATGGGATCGGGTTTCACGTCCGACACACTATTTGGGATCGGGTACCATGTTCCGGTACACTAACAGTTTGGGTATGGGTTCCATGAGAGGACCATTGAATTGTCATATTTACTTGTTATTGAGATTATGAATTTGTACATTGCTCCTAAAATGATAACCAGTGTGTTTATATATTTGTACATGTCATGTTTACTATGTTGTGACTGCTTATATATGTTTCGCTTACTGGAATAGTCGCGTGATTCTACCAGTACACTGTGATTGTGTACTGATACTACACTTACTCGTTCTTTGTTGAGTACAAGGCATCTTCAGGCGGGTATTGATAGACCTCAACTAGGAGATCAGTGATCAAGACTAGATTTCAAGGGTGAACCAGTTCTTTCAGGCTTAACTTTGAGAAAATAATTAAATAAATGACGCATTTTTTTTATTTTTTTTTAGAGAAAGGCATCCAAAAATGAAACATTTGACTAGAAATACAAGTGATTAGAATATTATTAGAATTTATTTAATTCATTTTGAAATAGTAATTTACCCAATTTAATAAACTAAAACTGAGGGTTAGAGTTCCGCATTAATTTAGTTAGTTAATTTTTTTAAACCTTTGGAGTTTATGGGAACTCTATATCATTCTGCATTTAAACCTGCTTCCATATTTTTAAATGTTTAGTTTTGGGGTTAGTTGGTTAGTAGTAGTAATGATTCTCCCATGGGAGGGTTAGTGTAGGTGTCAATCACGACGGTCTGGGTCGTGACAGAAGACCATCTCCAATCTACCTCTATTTTACTCTCTATTCTCCATATATGTAAAGTAAAATAGAGAATGGATTTTCAATCATAAATACATAACTTTTGAGTGTTTCTATGAGTTTTATTAAAATAAGAAATAGTTTATTATTTTTGGGGTTTAATCTTAAACCCGTTTTTGTATACATCTTATGTATATCAGTGTATATCGGATGTATACAACCCATTTTCCTGCTTTTCGGGACCTGTACGTCAACTCCAAAGACTTGTTCTTCGATTTCTCAAGGTTGGATGACTCGATAAAAGAATTTTGTTGGGTTCCATCCCGACATGAAGATGCAGGGGAAACGTGAGTCCAATTGAACTCATTTGGAGAACAAACCATGCATAGGAAAATAATAAGGAGTATTAGTATATAACCGCAACATTATCATTCTTTGTCAAAGAAAACTAGTGCATTAAAATCACATATTATGACTAAATAACCCACCTTCAGGGCAACATAAGAACCTAACTCATGACCAAGTGAACTTTACAAAAATGTACGCATGCACAACATCATCAGTAAAGATCGAATAAGAATTATTTATTTAGACATGAACTTACTAGCCTTTGACATCTAAAGTAAGCAGACCAACCATTTTCAACCTATCCATATGAATAAATCTTTGCAACTAACCCAACACATATTTAGACAAATATTTGAACGAAACTTAATTTAAAAGAGGACTCAGGATAAATAAATCAGGGAATCGATTAAAAGAAATAGATCAAGATAAGCAATGAGGACTTCAAATTAAACACTAAATTAGCAGATAAGAGTAGTACTTGGAGCAGATTCAAACCATGAATCATAAGACAAGTCAAATAATGTGGACGAATCCAAAACATATGGGTTTGAACCAAACTAGGTAACTAAAAAATAACGAGGTGAAATCAGAGGACGATCACGCATAAACTGCATTCTATATTCGGAGGATTGAAACACCAATCCTTTAACATAATAAAGCTTCACGAGACATTAATAATCAGAGAACCCAGATCAGAGAAATATAAACATAACATGAATACTTAGATTTACACCCTATAATACACCTAAAATGAGTAAAATGAAAAGTAAAACTCAAGAGGCAGCCTATGAGCTTAAACAAATAACCAACGAAAATCACACACAGTAGGCTAGGATGAGACTAAATTTAAGCTAAAACATTAACAACATAGATTCAAAATCGAAGGTTATAGCGCTAAATGGAGACGAAAGTGTAGTCAATCCCATGAAACTGAATTGAGCTTAACGTGGCTTCTATTATGTTCATAGCAAAAGTGACCCAAACTAGGATGAAATAAACAAACGATAACATTAAGGATGACATTTGATCACAGACAACTTCATAAATCCAACAAGAACAAGTTACGAAATAACAGAGACAATGATCAAGTTGATTTAGATATTAAAAACTAAAAACCATTAAGGACACTTAAATGAAAGCATGAAACAGCGAAGAACCAAATAAACCAAAATTAAGAAGAGAAATCACCTCTTTCCGGGCAGCGAACTGAGACGACGAGCTTGAGGGTAGTGATTCTTCTACCACGAAATCGAAAAACTCCTAGGATTTCGGCAACTTTCCAGCAACCCACATGGAATGGATAAGAAGAATATCTAATGTGTATTTCTTGTGTGACATTTATAACTTGTAATTCTTTTTCTCTATCAACTTCTCCCTCCCTTCAACACATAGAGAACCGATCTTAAATAAATGAAAAATAAGGTTGATTTTTTAGGGGGAAACGGGTGGATTTTTTTTCTGAAATTCGAAAATCACATTCCTCTTAAGAGATAAGATTGAAAGTTGTTAATTGTCCCATCTCAACAATCTTCAACGGATTAATAATGGAGAGGTAGGCGTTGGGCTCGAGGTCGTGATTTGCTGCTGAATTTCCACGATTTTGTTGGGTTAGCAGTGATTTGCTCGCTGGTTTTTTCTGTTGTTGCATGAAGAAGATGAGGCAGTGGGGTCGGGTTGTTTGCAGCGTTGTATTGTTACTGTATTTTGTATGCTGATGGGTTTCTTTTGTGGGAATGGACTGCTGGGCCTGTTGGGTTTGTTGTTTGGAATTGAACTTGGGTTGAATGTTGTAATTGTTATTGGTATTGAATGTATTGAATTGGGCTGCTGGGAATAAGAACTGGAATTGGAGTGGGCTGCCTCATTTGGTTTCAATTTGATCTCAAAATGAATTAAGGATAAGGTGAGCAAGTGGCTAGCATTGCAATTTCACAATTGCCAAATGAATTTCAATTGTAACCAAATTGAATTTAATCGGTGAATTTGGTCGACATTTAAACAAGACGATTTTTCATAAATTAATGAAGGAGTTCCTTAGTCTTAACGATGTAAGATAATTAATTTGATTATAAAATAATTAATTTAATTACAAAGTAATTAACTCAAAATTATAACTATAATTTAAACTAAATTAAATTAATAAAATACTTAACTAAAATGTAAAATCTTTTGTGATGATTTTCAAATATTCTTAAAATATACTAATTATATACATAATTATAAAAACACATATATTATTTAAAAATTATGAAAATGATACAACTATTTAAAATCACTTGCAAACTATATCATTTTTTTTTTTGAAATTTTATAAAACTAATTATTTTATTTGTTCGAAACTGAAGAAGCTCGATGATTAATCTATAATGTGGAGGTCAAAAATTGGGTGTCAACTACCATGTTCCGGTACACTAACAGTTTGGGTATGGGGTTCCATGAGAGGACCATTGAATTGTCATATTTACTTGTTATTGAGAATATGAATTTGTACATTGCTCCTAAAATGATAACCAGTGTGTTTATATATTTTGTACATGTCATGTTTACTATGTTGTGACTGCTTATATATGTTTCGCTTACTGGAATAGTCGCATGATTCTACCAGTACACTATGATTGTGTACTGATACTGCACTTACTCGTTCTTTGTTGAGTACAAGGCATCTTCAGGTGGGTATTGATAGACCTCAACTAGGAGATCAGTGATCAAGACTAGATTTCAAGGGTGAGCCAGTTCTTTCAGGCTGCCATGGAGTCCTTCTTATTGTTTAGTCCATTTCCTTCGGACTTAGACTATTTAGTTATTTCTTATGTTAGTTGGGGTTGTACCCCTATTCCTTAGACTTGTTGCACTTTACATGTTTTGGTACAATGACTTTCAGGTTCTGAGGGTTAGAGTTCCGCATTAGTTTAGTTAGTTAATTTTTTTAAACCTTTGGAGTTTATGGGAACTCTATATCATTCTGCATTTAAACCTGCTTCCATATTTTTAAATGTTTAGTTTTGGGGTTAGTTGGTTAGTAGTAGTAATGATTCTCCCATGGGAGGGTTAGTGTAGGTGTCAATCACGACGGTCTGGGTCGTGACAGAAGACCATCTCCAATCTACCTCTATTTTACTCTCTATTCTCCATATTTGTAAAGTAAAATAGAGAATGGATTTTCAATCATAAATACATAACTTTTGAGTGTATCTATGAGTTTTATTAATATAAGAAATAGTTTATTATTAATAAGTGATCAGAAATAATTTATTATTAATGAGTGGGATCACTCATCTACCTTTTCAAAAAGCACTGAATCTATTATTTTCCTTTAATTTATTTAATTTGTAATATAATTTATATTGCAGTACATATTAAACTAAGCCCGATTCCTTTTTAAAATGATTAAGTATAAAATCAAAATACCCTCACATTCACACTTATGTACTACTTATATATATTATACATTATATATTACTATTATATATATTTATTTTTTTAGTAGATAAGTGTGAATGTGAGGGTATTTTGAAATACCCAAAATACCCTCACCTTGCAACCCTCTCCTTTTTTTTGGTGCCATGTGTCAAAAGAAGAGTGAATTTTATTCACTCTTCTTATATAGTAATATAGTAATACTATGAATTAATATTTAATTCATTTTCCTATTTTAATTTTAACATTATTAATATGATAAGGAAATTTTTGATTTTTTTATTTTCAATTAATCAAATATAAAATGTACCAAAATATCCTTTAATCTTATGATATTTATTATTTTAAGTGAAAAGTTATAATTATAAACTTGCTGACAAGGAAATAATAGTTTTTACTTTAAACTAGATTTTAAAAAATAGTAGGAACATAATATTTAAACATATGAAGTATTAATTTTTTTGATCATATTAAAATAATTTAAAATTTAATGTGCTAAGTAAGTAACTTAATAATTTATATCATTAATTTTTAATGTTTCTTATATTTATTTTAAATTAAATAAATTAGTACTTTAAAAAAATCCGTGCAATGCGCGGTTACGAATACTACTTGTGTTTAGTTATAAAAGTCACAACCCTTCGAAAAGGTCATAAGTCACCGAAAAAAGTACAAAACTCAATGGAAAAGTCGTAACCATTCAATTGCGAATAGGTGTGTGCTTTTAAAATAATATAATATAAATAAATATAATATAATATAATATATAGAAGATATACTAAATTGAGCGTTTTAAGAAGAAGAAGAACAATAGAAAACTTTAAAAAAATGTAGTTTAAAATTATGAGGAAATCCCTCTTTTCATAGCCAACAAAGGGTAGTATAAAATAATGTTTATTGTGTATTATTAAAAAAGGCACAACCCTTTAGTCACAACCCTCTAGAAAAGTCAAAATCCTTCGAAAATGTCATAGCTCATCGAAAACATCACAACCCTTCGGAAAAGTCACATCCCTTTTGTAACACCACAAAAATTTCTAAGTTAGACCCGAACTATTCTTCAATTACATGTAAGGTCGTATCGGGTGATTCGGGTGATTCTTAAATTGACCATATGTGTAAAGTAAATTATTTAGTGTGGAAATGATTTTGGATATCAATTAAGGTTACTAGAAACTCCTAACACAAAATTGAGTTGAAAGTTTCCTTACTGATTAAGTTTTGATTTAAGATTCTCTTTGGGTCAAATTCAAACGACCATAACTCTTAGAATATAAAGAGTTAAGTGGCCCATAACCTATCAAATTAAAGGTATTTGAATTTTCTTTCCAACGCCACCAATTTCGTAATAATCCGAGTTTTGAGTAAAAAATTATGACCATTTTAGTAACATGATACAGTGCAGTGACGAATTAGCCGTCGGGAAAACATTAAAAAGGGTCGTTTTTGTCTTTTTTACCCAAAATAATCAGATTTTCATCTCTTAATACATCATTCTCTTCTCTCTCAAACCTTAAGGTAAAACTCTAAGGAAAAATCAAAGTAGAAGACACCATTCAAGATTCTTCTTCAAGATAAGTCGTTCTCCAAAAATTTCATTCTTTACAACTCAAATTCCTCCATACAATTATGAATCACTAATGAAAATCATAATTCTGGCCATAGAGATTTCAAGAAACTAATTCAATAATAAAGGCTTTCATGATTGTTTTCCTTCAAGCTAGGGTTTCAAGGCTTCCAATCAAGTTCTATCTTGTTCTTTCAGGTATGTAAGGCTATTATAGTGTTGGACTAGTTTGTCCTCACGCCCTACATCTACTTTCAAATTAGTAAAGATAAATCTAGGATTCTACCCCTAGATTTGAGTATTCTTGAGATGAGTTGATTTTGAGTTCTCGAGTTCTTGTTTCTTTTTGAAATTATGTTCCTAATTATTGAATTCTTATATTTTATGCATTAAGATTCTTGACTTGATTTGTTCATGTCTATATTTCAACATTAACCCTATGAATTGAGTATTCTTGGGATGAGTAGTATCCTTAAGTTCTTGCATTCTTGAGTATTGAGTTTTCATATTGCTATTAAGACCCTTGAGTTGAGTCGTTCATGTCCATAATTCCACATGAACCCTATGAATTGAGTTATAAATTTTGAGAAGCTTTTTAAAGCCAACATTTGAATTTTTAAACTGAGTTTTTGAAAAAGTGAAAATGAGTTTTGAGAAAGAGTTTTTAAAACATGGTTAGTATGACAATCGAGTATGCCATCAATGTTTAAGCAGTATGGTATCTCGTTATGTCATCAATGTTTATGTAGTATGACTTTCCGAGTCATCAATGATCATATGACAATATGATTTGATATATTTTTGAGAAAGAGTTTTCAAATATGAATTGAGTAAGAGTATAAGGGAACTAAATACCAAAGGTATTAGCTTTTACATTGATAAAAGAGAAACTTTGATTTCTAAATGAGTTATGAGTTCAAAGATATTTCTAGAGAAGATACCTCTTTTAAGAGGATAGTTTGAGAAATTATCTCTAACCAGAGGAATAATATGTTTTTTTAAACATTGAGCATGAGTATATATTATTGGGAGTAGTATTGAGCACCGATATGAGAATGAGTTCAGACAACTCACATTTCTCATAAACCATGTATGCCAACATGGGTATAAGATCATACTTTTTAGATGAATCCTAAGTGCCTTCAGGCAGAGCTTAGTAGATCCACTTAGTTGAGGTGCTTTATATCGCGACAAGGTATAGGACAGTTCTAGCAGCGTGGGTGAGACGTTGTATCATCATGTAGCTCATAGTGATGGTTTGTCGGTTAGAGAATCTCCTAATAGAGTTAAAGTGTATTTTTATATATCACTTATTATGTTGAATTCAAAGATGAGAAAGTATTTTGTAAAGCTTTAAATGATTTAACTTCTTTATTTCTTTACATTTAGTTGAGTATATATCTATATCTATTGCAGTCCTTTCATTCAGTTATTTGTTATTCAACTATATTACATACTCGTACATTCAATGACTGATGTCATTCGACCTACATCTTTTAATGATATAGTTACAGGTTCTTAGGATCCTCAACAAGAGTCTGTTGAGATCACTTCATCCGTTCATCAGCTTTTGAGTAAGACCTCCTTGCTTCCGGAGGACTCCAGTTTTGTGAGTTATTAGTAACATTTTTTGAGGAGTCATGGGTATTGTCCCGACACTCATCTTTATACAGTAGAGGCTTCATAGATAGACAGTTTTGGAGAGTCTTTCAATTTTCAAGTGTTTTATTTAAACATATGTTTCATACTCAATATATTCAGCTAAGTTTTGAGATCCAGTAAACTGTTTCTTTTAAACATTTCTTTCAATTTGATGCTTATGTATGCTTGAGTTAGT
>NW_006238993.1:0-20628 GCF_000226075.1 Solanum tuberosum
CCGGTCACATCTAGGCCCTAGGCTTGGGTCGTGACACTTACGGTATTATGTCTCCTCGCATATGACGAGACTTCCCATTGTACATAACGCTCCCTGCCCTACCTATTGTTGCTTGACTATCACAATGTATGCAATTAGGTCCAACAGGTTTGGGCCAGAATGGAATATTCTCTAAGAAATTCCGAAGCCATTCAACTTCTTCACCGGCCTTATCTAAGGCAATGAATTCAGATTCTATTATGGAGCGAGCAATACATGTCTATTTGGACGATTTCCAAGAGACTGCTCCTCCACCAAGTGTAAACACATAACCACTTGTGGATTTTACTTCATTTGACCCGTGATCCAATTGCATCACTATATCCTTCAATCACTATAGGATATTTATTATAATGCAAAGCATAGTGTTGTGTATGTTTCAGATACCCCAACACACGTTTCATTGCCATCCAGTGAGTTTGATTCGGATTACTGGTGAACCGACTCAGTTTTGCTTAATAGCACATGCTATATCTGGTCGCGTTACAATTTCATAATATACATCAAACTTCCCAACACTCTGGCATATTCCAATTGAGAGTCACTTTCACCTACATTCTTTTGAAATAGTAAAACTTAAATCAATTGGAGTTTTGACAACATTGAAATTCAAGTACGTGAACTTATCCAATACTCTTTCAATATGATGATATTGATATAATGCTAGTCCCTGAGGAGTTTTGAGAATCCTGATCCCTAAGATCAAATTAACAACTCCTATGTCCTTCATATCGAACTTGCTGGGCAACATGCGCTTAGTAGCATTTATATCGTCAATATTTTTACTCATTATTAACATGTCATCAACATACAGACAAACAATGACTTCATGATTAGGAATGTTTTTAATGTAAACACACTTATCACATTCGTTAATCTTGAATCCATTTGCCAACATTGTTTGGGTGCTTGCTTGAGCCCATACAACGACTTCACAAGTCTGCACACTTTCTCTTCTTTACCAGGGACCACAAACCCTTCAGGTTGTTCCATGTAAATTTCTTCCTCCAACTCTCCATTTAAGAAGGCCGTCTTTACATCCTTTTGGTGGATTTTAAGATTATGCACTGCCGCTAGTGCTATTAACATCCTAATTGATGTTATCCTTGTTACTAGAGAGTATGTATCAAAGTAGTCCAGACCTTCCTTTTGTCTGTATCCTTTGACTACAAGTCTAGCCTTATATTTGTCAATAGTCCCATCGACTTTCATTTTCCTTTTAAAGATCTATTTTGATCCTAAAGGTTTATTTCCTGGACGAAGATCAGCTAATTCCCAAGTATTATTACTTAAAATTGATTCGATCTCACTATTGACTGCCTCTTTCCAATAGATTGACTCAGATGAAGACATAGCTGCTTTAAATGTTAGAGGCTCATTTTCAAGAAAGAATGCCACAAAATTTGATCCGAAAGAAGTGGGTTTCCGTTGGCGATTACTACGTCTTGGATCCTCACTAGGTAGTGTATTTTTCGTTGATTCTTCCCGTGGTGGTTTAGGTCTTTCACTTGTTGACTCACATTCAGTTTTATACGGATAAATGTGTTCAAAGAACTCAGTGTTATCTGACTCTATTATCGTATATAATGAATTTCAGGATTATCAGATTTGTGAACCAAAAACCGGCAGGCCTTACTGTTCTACAACATATCCAATAAATACACAATTCACTGTTTTGGGTCCAATTTTCACCCTCTTCAGTAAAGGAACCTCTACCTTGGCTAGACACCCCACACTTTGAAATATTTCAAGTTGGGTTTCCTTCCTTTCCACAACTCATATGGAATTGATTGCGTTTTGCTACGGGGTACCCTATTGAGTATCTTATTAGCCGTAATGATGGCCTCCCCCAAAAGGTTTCGTGATGAACCAGAACTGATTATCAAGACATTCATCATTTCCTTTAATGTTCTATTCTTCCATTCCGCCAAACCATTTGATTGTGGTGTATAGGGTGCAGTAGTTTGATGAATAATACCATATTCCAAACATATTTCTGCAAAAGGAGATTCGTATTCTCCAACCCTATCACTCTGAATCATTTTTATCTTTAGATTCAATTGATTCTTTACTTCATTTTTGTATTGCTTAAATGCATCAATTGCTTCATCCTTACTGTTGAGCAAATATACATAACAAAATTGAGTGTAATTGTCAATAAAAGTTATAAAATACTTTTT
The DNA here is from genome assembly GCF_000226075.1 of Solanum tuberosum. Taxonomy (NCBI): domain Eukaryota; kingdom Viridiplantae; phylum Streptophyta; class Magnoliopsida; order Solanales; family Solanaceae; genus Solanum; species Solanum tuberosum. Next base: position 2,220 of record NW_006238993.1, read on the forward strand.
TCCACCATGAGATGATGTCGACTTCATATCGCATATATCTGTGTGAATTAGGTCTAAAGGTTTTGAATTTCTTTCAACAAACTTATAAGGATGTTTAACAAACTTACTTTTCACACAAATTTCGCATTTCGATTTATCGCATTTGAAATCAGGCAATACTTCTAAAGTAACCAATTTTCGCAAGGCTTTGTAATTTACATGTCCCAAACAGGCATGCCATAAATCATTTGACTCCAATAAGTAAACAAAAGCAGAATTCTTATTAATATTGTCAACAACCATTACATTCAGTTTGAAGAGGCCCTCAATGAGGTAGTCCTTTCCTAAGAACATCGCATTCTTACTTATTACAGCTTTGTCACTAACTAGGACACACTTAAACCCATTCTTAACGAGCAGTGCAACAAAAACTAAATTCTTCCTAATAGTAGGAACATGCAGAACGTTGTCCAAAGTCAACACCTTGCCGGATGTCATTTTCAACATTACTTTCCCAGTTCCTGCAATCCTCGTTGTTGTTGTGTTCCCCATGAACAAATCTTTCTCGAACTCAGTAGGAGACTACGTTGCAAAAGTTTCTTTCATAGAGCAACTATGTCGAGTGGCACCTGAGTCTAGAAACCATTCCTTGGGATTTCCAACTAAGTTGCACTCTGAGATCATTGCACAGAGGTCATCTGCATCTTCCATCTCTTTCACGATGTTTGCTTGACTTTTGCCTTTGTCTTTGTCCTTTCTTGGAGCACGACAGTCAGAAGACTTGTGACCAGCCTTACCACAGCTGTAACAGTTGCCCTTGAATTTCTTCTTGGCCTGTTCTGATTTCTGTTCGTTGGACTTCTTTCTCTTCTTGCCTTTGGCAGGAGCCTCTTCAACAATATTAACTCCAATCATTGTCGAACTCTTACGAGACTTCTTTTCAGGGGTGTTGTTATCTTCCTCAATCTTGACAAGAATCACAAGATCTTCAAGCTTCATTTCCTTACTTTGTGCTTTAGATAATTCTTGAAATCGTTCCACGAAGGAGGCAACTTCTCAATCATTGCAGCCATTTGAAAAGCTTCATTTACTACCATATCTTCAGCAATCAGATCATGGAAAATAAGTTGAAGTTCCTGCACTTGTGATCCAACAGTTTTACTATCTACCATTTTATAGTCTAAAAACTTTGCGACCACAAACTTTTTCAAGCATGCATCTTCTGTCTTATATTTCTTCTCAAGTGCATCCCACAATTCTTTCGAAGTTGTCATTGCACTATAAACATTATATAAGTCATCCTCTAAAGCACTCAGAAAGTAGCCCTTACATAGGAGGTCTGCCTGTTTTCATGCTTCAATAATTATGAATTTTTCTCTGTATGGTATTTCAGCAGCAGGCACTGGAGTTTCTTCATTGGTAAATTTCTGCAGACCAAGAGTGGTATGCCAGAAAAATACCCATTGCTGCCATCCTTTGAAATCCGCACTAGAGAATTTTCCCGGTTTCTCTGCTGGTGGTACAACAGTTTGGGATGGTGCAACAACAACCACTGTAACATTGTTGTTTTCTATTTCTGATAAACACAAATCAATACAAACATAGTAAGCAATAACTTAAAATTGCATAATCAAAGGAATATAAAACCATGAAGGTTTTTGTCTCCACCAGAAACACAGATTAAAAATAAAATAATAATTTCCTTAAGATTGTTCCCAATTTGTGTTTAAAACAGAATTACTGATTCCAATAAACTTTGCAGAAACACGAAGTAACCAAAGTTTTAATGAACCAGTAAAAACAGAAGAACATAAATTAATTCAGAACAACTGAAATCTCTAAAACATACTAGAATTTGGAAAAAGACAGAACAGAAAAGATCAAGCCCACTGAATGCACAGTGTCCCCTTAAGGAAATTATTCCCCTCTAGTATCCGAGGTTTGATTTGGAATATGTCCTCCCAGGATATAATGATCTCAATCACCAGTGTATTGAAACCCAAAACTCTGATGTCAGCGAACCACTCAACAGCAGTAAAGTATACGAAGAAACTTTGTGCAGAAGAAGAAGAAATCAGAAAAAAATTTAAGGAAAAAAAACTGAAGAATCAATGTATTTATAGGCAAGAGGAATTGGTTCCGAAAGGTTGCAACCCTTTCATAATCCACACGACCATTCATGAAAGTTCGCAACCTTTCAGACGGTCATGGCTGTTTCTGAAAGTTGCAACCTTTCAGAACAGTCACTTTCAACGGTGGGAAATTCAAATAAAATGGGAAAGAATTTAAATAAAACAGGTCGTATGCGGATCCGAGTTGGGTCAATTAATTGAATAATCGAAACATTTTGGTTAATTAACTAATTAATTGAAATGTTTTGGCCATTTATAATCTCTCGATCGATCATTTTCCAAATCCGAAGCCTAAGCCGAAGTCGAGCCTAGTGATGACGACGACGGCGCGAAGTGGGTCCCTCTTTCAAACCCTTTTAACAATTAATAGAAGTGTTTCTATAGTTAAACTCTTCTATTTTTCTTTCCCCTACCGATGAGGGAGAAATGCCTTTTCACTAAAGCATAAGAGGACTTTTCAAGTTCCCAACTTTCCAAGTTCCTCTCTTTTCATCTTCCCTGCATTTCCCATTAATTTTTGCTACATACCCAACACAAACAACCAGAAAACAATCTCTTTCCTTCACTGTTTTGACCAGACCTCAAACCAGGCACCAAAACCCCTTTTAAGGTGAACAATAAGCTCTAAGCTCTGTTACCAGCGAGGAACAATTGCTAATACCAAAACCCTCACTATTTAAACATCCGGCGACCCCAGACAGCCCAAAACCAACTCTGTTTTCTCCATTTTCTCAGACCTCCATCACCGGTGAGCTCTAAGCTCCGACAGGGAACAACAACACCAAAACAATCCCCATTCTCAGCGAAATCTGACGCCGAAACATCACCCAACCCACCAATTCTCACCTCCAAACAACAACCTATGATGCTCCTCCACCAAAAATCGCCAGACCCGCCAGAAACGAGATCCAACAGCTCGAAAATGTGAACCAATCCCATTTCACCTCATCCACGAACAAAAATCCACCGTGAAACGAAACTCCGGCGAACAAGATCCGTTTCACTGCCTCCATTCCTACTTTTGTCGGTGACAATCTTTACACTCTTCTCTTTTATTTTGATAGTTTACTGTTGAATGGGTTGTTCTTTGCATTTGTGAATAAGTTGAGCTTACTGTTTAATTCTTTCAAGGATGATTTTATATATTTATTATTTGATTTATTTATTTGTTAAATTTTATGGGTTCGTGATTGTTGATTTGTTTCATTACTAGTTGAAATTGTTCATTTTCCGGTGATAGTTTGTTTACTCCACTTTATTTCAGGTTTACTATGTCTGTTGTTACATGATGATTTTGGATTTGTTAGTAATTTTTGCTATATTTTTATTCATTTATTATTAATTGTTGATGCTTATTTATGGATTCCAACTCTTTGTTTAAGTTTCTTTTAGATATTTGATTTGTTCGGTTAAATAAGATTTAATTTGGATATAAGTTAAGTTGATTGTTTGTTGTAGTTGTTATTATTATATTTTTACTATGTGGTTTCAGTTTTGCTCATCTCTTGTTGCTTTTAGTGTTATCATTGTCATGTGTTGTTTATTTTATTATTATTATTATAATTATTATTTTTGATATGATTATGTTCACTCATTTTATTCGGGGATAATTTTAGATATTTTATGTTTTATTAAATTGTTCTCTTTATACGTTGTAAGTTAAAATTGGTCAATGAGAAAATCTTTCGTCGATTTTGGAGTTCTCCTCAATGTTAAAAGACGGAAATTTAGTTTATGTTTATATTCTTTATATGTTAAAATTGGCCGATGAAGAAATTACCGTCGATTTTCGAGGCCTCCCATGTTCATAAGAAGGATTTTTATTTTGAAATTATTATTTAAGTTATTCATTTATATTCATATTTACTTATTACTAACACTTTTACTAAGTGTCTTTACATGTACCCAGAGTTGCTTCCTATTAAAGCTATTCGAATGAAGTTTGAATTATATTCTTTATTCATTATCTTGTATATATCGATGTTAGGCAAGTCTTAAGTTGTTTCTTACATTATTGTTTTATTTTATTACTTGTTTATATTACATGTTTATTATACTTGTATATTTGTTTCAGAATAACTTGAACTCCTTACTTAGAATCTGTTGATTTCGTAGACATTTCTTTTAAGTGAATTTATTAATTGGTTTCCTAATTTTCCTAAAAATTAGGTGGTGACTCCCTTTTACTCCTTTACACTTTCTAAATTTCTTTTATTCTTTAAAAATTGAATTACTATTTTTTAGTGAGTCACCGCGACGTTGTGCCCTCTCAAAGGATGTCAACACCGATCGTTATAGAAAAACCAACGGGAAAAATTTTCGGGCCGAAAAACTTTTTGGTAGTAACTTTGAATTTTCTAGCCTAGACAAAATCAGAGTCATATGAGTCTAGGGAAATCTGGTAACAATTGGGTGATTTAATAAGGAATTTGATTGCAATAGTAGAAAGCTAAGACGTTAAGGAATCCGAACGACTTTACGGAATCGAATTCGGGAGAGTAGAACTCCTGAAACTGATCTTAGCGTGAACGGGTATTTTCTGAGTGTCATGGGACAAAGGTGTGTTGTGAAATGGGAGTTTGAAACTCTTAAATTGACTTACTGGTTCTGTGTAACCCGTTGTGGCGGAATTTTTCCCGCTAGGGCGGGGTCGTTGTAGCGGGGTGAAGACCGCTGTGGCGGGACTGAAATAAACCCCAAAAAACATTTTATTGTGCATGTTTTGACTTTGAGAGCTAAGGAACAATCCTAGGTGTTTTCTTGACAATTTTTTACCATTCTTGAGGCTAACTCCATTCTATCTATGACGCATCGGATCAACTGAGAGAAATCCTGAGTAACGAGAGAGATTCTCCACACGAACGAATGTTAGGTTTTCACTCCTCGAATCCATTTTTCGATCCGTAGAACTTAGTTTCTTTGTTATTATTGATGGGGGAGGGTTTTTATTTGTGATTTATGGTGGAAGAAACCCTAACCTTGGAATGGGGATCAGGAGTTTGGCCTAGGGTTTATGTTATTGGTTATAATCTGGGCAATTAGGTCTTGTATATTGATCCTCACATTATTATGATTGTTTGTAGCCCAAGAACAAGCGGAAAGAATCCAAAAAGGGAAGAATCAAGTTTCTTAGGGGATTCAAGTTTTGTTCGAGGTAGGTGATGGTTGTGATTTCATGTTGGTGTGATAAGTATTTTTAATTACTTCATTATAATGCATGTATGTATGGAAATGTTGCATTATTGATCACATTATTCGTAAATGAGAATGATTGAATAAATGTATGTCATGAATCATGTCTTGATTGTATGATTATGAGAATCTACATTGTGATTTTGATTCTGGCTTGTTGAATGGATCAGGTGTTATGTTTCGACATACTAACATGGATCGGGTGCCACGTTCCGGTGCATATATAGGATCGGGTGTCATGTCCGACACACTAACTTGGATCGAGTATCATGTACCGGTACACTAACAATTTAGGTGTGGGTTCTGTGAGAGGACCAATGACTTGGCATATTTGTACATCTTGAGATTGTGCAATTGTACGTTGTTCGTAAGTGATATTGATATTGTATATGTTCGTTGTATGCATGCTTATTATGTTGTAATGATTTATATATGTTTCACTTAATGGGATAGCCGCGTGATCCAACCAGTACATTGTGGTTGTGTACTGATACTGCACTTGCTCTTTCTTTGTTGAGTATAGGGCATCTTCAGGGGGCTACTGACAGACCTAATCGACTCGAATTCAAGGATGAGTTAGTTCTTCGAGGCTGCCATGAGTTCTCTTTTGTTTATGTCCACATCTTCGGACTTAGACTAGTACTTTAGATTTTCCTATGTTTAATTGGGTTGTCCATTTTCCTAGACTTATGGTCCCTTGTTAGAGTTTTGGTACATTGACTTTCAGGTTCTTGGCATTGTTTCCACATTTGGTTGTTAGACTTTTGTTGGATTTTATGAGAACTCCCTATTTTTTTCCTTTCTTAGACATTTAAACCTGTTTCTGTATCTTTAAATGCCTTAGTTTTTGGTTGAGTTATTTAGTTTGGGTTGTAGTAATGGTTCTTCTACCAGAGGGTTAGTGTGGGTGCCAATCACGACGGTCTGCGTTGTGACAAAGTTGGTATCAGAGCCCTAGGTTCGTTGATCTCGATATACCAAAACGAGTCTAGTAGAGTCTTGCAGAACGGTAAATAGACGTTTGTACTTTTCTTCGAGAGGCTATAGGACTTTAGGAAATCTCTTTGTTTTCTCTTGTCTCCTTTCGTGCTATAACTGGATTCCAATTAGTATTTGGCGATTCAAATTGGTATCTAATCTCCTTCGCTCTTCTGTCCGCAGATGGTTAGGCTCGTAGCTCCTGTTACCGAACCACTTGAGGAATCCACAGCAAAATGTCATGGTCGAGGCAGAGGAAGAGGAAGAGCTAGGGGTAGAGGCCGAGGAAGAATGGCTCCTACTAGGGATGGAGAACCAGTTGAGAATGCTCCTTGAAATGAGGCCCCTCCTGCGCATCATGAAGAGAGCGAATATAATGTAGAGGTAGATGAGGAGGATAATGTTGAACAAAAGGAAAAGGTGCATGCTGAAACTATATGTATTCCTCCCTTAGACCCAGTGTTAGCTCAACATATTATGTCGGTCTTAAAAGGATTGGTTGGTCCTGGAGTGCTTCCTCTGTTCAAGCAACTCAAGCTTTTGCGAATCCCCCTATTGCTATCACTGTCCCCAAGGTGGATGGAACTATTGGTACTGATGCTCTCTTCCGTCCTTTGTTGGGTCCTGTTATGACTGATAATGAGCATGAGATGTTGACTAAGTTTTTGAAATTGAAACTATCGATGTTCCATGGTTCGGAGAGTGAGGACGCCTATGAGTTCATCCTAGATTGATATGAGAGGCTTCATAAGTTGTGAATTGTCCATCAGCATAGAGTAGAGTTTGTGACCTTCCAGCTTCAGAGCGAGGCTAAGCAGTGGTGGAGAGCTTATGTGGAATGTAGATCTTCAACTTTACCCCACTCACTTGGACCCAGTTTCATGATCTGTTCTTGGAGAAGTATGTGCCCCGGACTTTGAGAGATCACAAGAAGGATAAGTTCATGGCTTTGGAGCAGGGTGGTATGTCTGTAGCTGCTTATGAGGCTAAGTTCCATGCTTTGTCGAGATATGCTACGCAATTGGTGACTACTGATGAAGAGAAGATTCGCCTATTTGTTAAGGGACTAAATTCTGAGTTGTAGGTGTTGTCTGTTCATGTGACTACTGTAGGAAAAAGCTTCAATGAGGTAACAAATTTTGTGAAGAAAGTTGAGGGGTGAGGCGAGACGGTCATGATAAGGCATTGGCTAAGAAAGCCAAGAATTCAGGTAACTTTCAGGGTTCTTACTCCAGAGTTCATGGAGGCCGTCACTTGCAACCCGACCAATTCAATCCGCCATCCCCACTTCTAGAAGTAATTACTCAGGGACTCCACCTCAGAATTTGAATTAGGATAACCAGGGGGCGCACTTTCGGCAAGCAGCAGGACATCTTTTGATTGCACTTGTTATAATTGTGGAGAACTTGGGCATATGAAGAGAGATTTTCCCCACCTGCACATGATGGATTCCGCGCAACAACAGACTACAGCAGTGTACTCGCGGAAAATGGTAATAACGGTCGAGGGTGTCTACAAGGTGTGCGAGGAGGAAATCAGTGAGGTCGTGAGGGTAGGGGAAATGATAATGCAGGCAGAGGTATAGTGCAACCAGGTAGGGAAGTCACCCGTCATGATGACATGGCTCAGTGTTATGCCTTTTTGGGCAAGACCCAGGTGGAGGCGTCTGACGTAGTGATCACATATACTATTCTTGTCTGTGAACAGATGACTAACATGTTATTTGATCTGGGTTCTACTTATTCTTATGTGTCCGTGCAATTTGCCTTAGAATTTGATATGATTTGTGATATACTTGATGCCCACATCCATGTTTCTACCACTGTTGAAGAGTCTTTCATAGTCACCCATGTCTATCGTGTTTGTCCTATATTGTTTATGGGTTTTCAGACTTGGGCTGATTTGGTCATTTTTTATATGACTGACTTTGATATAATCTTAGGCATGACTTGGTTGTTCCCCTACTATGTTGTGTTAAATTGTAATTCTAAATCTGTGACTCTAGAGATCCCCGGTAGGGAAAAGTTAGTGTGGGAAGGGGTGTACAAGCCTAAGCCAACTAATATCATATCCTCCATTCGGGCTAGGAAACTGGTAGTGCAGGGTTGTTTAGCCAACTAAAAACATGAAATAAAAAATGCCATCTTTGATTTCAAACCCCTTAAATCTCCGGGCTCCGATGGACTCCACCCCTTATTTTTCCAAAAATACTGGAACAATAATGAAGAATCAATAGTAAACACATGCATGTAATTTTTTAATTCATGCAAAATGCCTATGGAACTAAACAAGACCTTTATATGCCTCATTCCTAAAACTAAAAATCCTGCACAAATTACCCATTAGAGACCTATAAGTCTTTGTAATACTATCTATAAAACTATTACAAAAATCATTGTTAATAGAATTAGATCATTTTTGGATAACATTATTAGCCCCCAACAATGTAGCTTTATCCCTGGTAGGCGTGCGGTAGACAACACCATAATTGTCCAAGAAGCCATCCACTCCTTCCAAAAAACTAAAGGAAAATTTGGGAAAATGCTTCTTAAAATTGACCTAGAGAAAGATTTAGATAGATTGGAATGGTCTTTTATTAGACAAACGTAAAAAATTCTAAATTTTCCAAAATTTTTTATAAAGACATTATAATGTCATGCATTACTACCTCTTCTATCTCTATCCTAATAAATGGGAAACCCACAAATTATTTTCAGCCTACTAGGGTTATTAGACAAGGTGACCCTCTATCGCCGTATGTATGGAATCGCTTTCCAGACTTATTGATTATGCCATTCAAGAAAAGTGTTGGCAACCCATTAAAATTGGAAGGATAGGAACCCTATCTCCCACCTTCTCTTTGCGGATGTTATTATCCTTTTGGCAAAAGCAAATATTGCTAATGCGACAACTATCATCCATATCTTCAATACCTTGTGACACAATCGGGTCAAAAGATAAACTTTAATAAATCTACTATTTACTTTTCAAATAACGTTAGCTCTCAAGAAAGAAACGATCTTTCTACTTTTATGAATATTCGACAAATTGATAGGATAGGTAAGTACTTGGGGTTTCCGATCACTAATCACCACCCTAAGATCCTTGATTATCAATAAATCATAAATCATATAAATAATAAACTAAGTGGTTGGAAAGCTAGGTTCCTAACCTTAGTTGGAAGGACTACTCTTATCAAATCAGTTTTATCCACCATTCCTACATACGCAATGCAATGTAATATGCTTCCCCAATCAACTATAGAACAAATAGATCGCATTCAAAGAAATTTCCTTTGGGGATCATCACCTGAAAAAAGAAAACTACACTTAGCTAGTTGGGAACTCGTAACATCCCGATAAATAAAGTAGCACTGGGAATTCAAAACACCTATGGAAAAAATTTGGCTATGCTTGCAAGCTTAAATTGGAGATTAATTACAAAAAAAGATCAATTGTGGAACAAAGTCCTTACCGAAAAATATAAAAATAGATGTTTAACTTCGCACAACAAATTCCAATCTTACGATTCATATATTTGGAAAAGCATTGCTAAAACATCTCGGCTTTTCTGCAAAGGAATTTCATGAAACGTAGGAAGTGGTAATAAAATTAGACTATGTGAGGATAACTGGATTGAAGGGAAGTACCCCCTCCAAAAAACCATACAAGGACCATTGAATGTATCGGACCAACACCTCTTTGTAAATCAACTTGTTCAAAATTGCACTTGGGATTTCTCATCCCTATCTTTTGAAATACCTGGCGTCTTTAAGGATAGCATCAAAGATACCTACATTCAACAATACATAAATGAAAAGGATTACGCTTTCTATTGGAATAGGACGAACGACGGAAATTTTACCACAAAAAGTGCTTACGAGCTATCCCTAAGTGTAAATAACAAGCAAACTATAAACATCAATAATAACATAAAATGGATATGGAAGATCAAAGCCACTAATAAACTAAAATTTTTGCTATCGTCTATCCTCTCAAACAAATTACCCACTGCCTCTGCATTTTACTGTAGAAACATCATCACTTCAAAGAACTGTACTGAAACATGCATAAACATAGAAGAAGACATTCCTCACATATTCTTAAAATGCACTATTGCAAACCATGTATGGGGAAAATACAATATAACTATAAGTGATCAGAATTTTCACGAAACCATCTACGATCTTTGTACTTCAAAGAACCTTACTACTATAAACAATCACCAAAAGGTGCCTACTGCTATTATTACTCCAGTCATTCTTTGGAATATCTGTAAAATAAGAAATACAAAGTGCTTTAAAAAACATCATATTAGTAGACATGCCAATACCATATTTAATATAAATTTTCAAGCTCTTGAATATTTTCACCTCACAAATAACGCTAGCAAAATAATTCCAAGGCATATGACCCCGATTCCTTGGCATCGACCCCAGAAGGAACCATGAAATTGAACGTTGATGGTTCTTTTGAACAAAACACCACAGATGGTAGCATATGAGGAATTCTAAGAGATCATCTAGGAAATTGGATCGGGGATTTTCATGCAAAGTTGAAGTGGAAAATGCCCAACATGCAGAGACTCTTGCTTTACTTCATGGCCTATCTTTGGCAAAAAGATTAAATATTAGTCGTTTGCACGTGGAAACTGGCTTATAAGTATTAATCAATAATATGAAAAGCAATACGCGCATATACTCACATATTTATGATGATTGCAGGTCACTACTGAATCAACTGGAGGTAACATCGATGGAGCACATAATGCGGGAGGCGAACTCGATAGCGGATCTTCTAGCAATATACAGAAGGAAATCAAAGGATCCAAATATGGGACTTGGGCAACCCCTAGTTTTTAAAGCATCTCCTTCATTCATAACCTCCTCTCTTGAAAGAGATGTTATAGGAACTACTTCTTCTAGATTAGTTCCTCTTTTGTATGGAGAAACCTTATTATTATTATTAAATAAAATCCTTCCGTTATTAAGCAAAAAAGACAATTATCTTGATGTTTGATGAGTCCATGATTTGGACTCTTTTAGGGCTTTATTTTGATAGATTTAGTGTCCTCAAATGCATATTTTGTCTCAATAACTAACGAAAAACCTTGAGTTTCAGGTATTTGGAGTTAGAGGCAAAGCATGGACACTATTGGGCTAAAAGAAACAAGGCAGCTGAAAAGACGAAGAAAAGACGGCCTGAGGATCGCCTAAACCATTAGGCGAGTCGCCGAATGGCTATGATCTCGCCTAATGTTCTAGTGTGCCAAGCTCTGAAGGAGAAAATCGAGTCAGCATAATAAAGGAGCAGTCGACGAGTCGCCGAACGATTTTGCAATGCAGTACTCCATCGCCCAACGTTACAGAACTTGAATTTGCTAAAGGCCAATGCAGAAATGCGATGAACCAAAACTGTGTCGAGTGGACCTTCGGAGAACATTTTTTGACAAACTATAAATACTTGTTTAAATTTTAAGCTTAGTATCATATTTTGTAGGGAATCATATTATTTTCAGTTTTTAGAACTTAGAGTTTTGGAGACATTGTTCTTGAGCTTAGAAATTTTGAAGATTTCCATTTCTAAGCAATTGGAAGTGAGTATTGAAGATTCTTCATCTTAGAAGTGTGTAAAGTCAATATCTATCGTACCCATTTGATGGAAACACTTTTTGGTATCGATTTCTATCTCTTTACTATATCTAGCTAAAACCCCAATTCTTGGGGTGTGATTATGTGAATGTGGGTTGAATTTACTGTTAGGTATTGCTAATTGATAGTTAATTTGTTGTTTAAAGGTGATTTCGTTCAGTAGTTGTTTTTGAATTTAATGGGGTTGTAGTTGCAAACACAAGTTTATCTTCGTGTTTTTGACTTGCTCGAGAGAGAGGTTTTAAAACCAAAACTACTAAATCAATAGTCGGTGGTTATTGGGTTGTCATGGGTTCAGCTCGAGAGAGTAAATCCTAAGCCCTATCCCACACATTCAGCTCGAGAGAGTAAATGGACTAAAGCGAAGGTTGTGCTAAATTGTTGCTTATCGGTGTTCGAGAGAAACCAATTTGATTTGGGGTAAATTGTTCGAGAGAAAACTTACCCCCACTAAAGTCTAGCTTAGTTACCAATTTACAGCGATTTACTATCAATAACATTTACCCAGTTGTTTATTTTAGCCCATACTCCTATCACATCCCAAGAATCCCGTCTCCATATTCGTATTTCGTATTAATTGTTGTTTTAGTTGATAATTAATTACAAAACCCCCTTTATAGTTGACACTTGTGTACCCCTTTAATTTGATATGTTTTTCTTTGTATATGTCTTTAGCTATAATTGACTTGAGCGAAGTTCTTGCTCTTCCCTTAATTCTTGATTCAAACCGCTCCCTTGGGACTCGGCCCCAACTCACTAGTTGGGTTATATTACTATTGAACGATCGTTGATGCTTAGTATTGGATGAAGCGTCATTGATACGTCAAATCAAAAATGACGTCGCTGTCAAGGAGTGATATTAGTTGAGAATTTTTAGTTAATTAAATTTTGCTCTTGTTAATTATAGTCTTACTTACTTAATTTTTAGTTTTGTTTTTGCCTGTTTGTGTATTGCAAAAAGAAAGATGAGTGTGAATGGTAACTATAGGTACCAAACGGATCAACCTTTTTTGAAATTATTGAAGCTTAGGGATAACCTCCTAACGTTCAAGCAAGTGGGGGTGAAACTATCCATGAGATCTGGCCTAGGTTTAAGGCATTACTACAGCAATGCCCATCTCATGGAATGCCCAATAAATTACTGCTGGAATGTTTCTATCGGGGTCTTGGTCTCGACAATAGAAGCATTCAAATCTTTGCAGGTTGTTTGATACAACAACCCTATGAAGTGGTAGCCCAACTCCTTGATGGAATGATTAAGACCAACAAGGAGACAGAGAAGGATCAAGAATGGGACGCACTGCTGACTCAGCTGGATGTCTTATACAAGAAAGTCATGGAATTGGAAGCAATGTCAATGAAAAAGGACAAGCACTTTCCCCCTCGAGAGAGTAAAAAGGTGAAGAAGCAGGAGGGTGGAAAAAATGAGGAAGTCCTCTCACTCATTCTACACAAGATCGAAGAATAAGATAAGGTGTTGAATGAGATAAAAGAGAATATCGAAATGCTGAATCAAATGACAACCTCTCATTCCATGATTATTCAGCTACAAGACGCCCAGATAAACCAAGTGCTTTTGTGCCTCTACTCACAACATAAAGAGGGGTCGCCTGGTGACACCATGGCCGACCTCAAAAATGAGGTTTAGGTGTTGACTTGTGTCGTGCCACGATGTTAACTAAGGCGCTGCTTGGGAGGCAACCCAAGATTCCTTCTCGCTCTATTTTTGCATTAAGAAATAATGGTGTGTTGTTTGTGTAGGTCAAAGTGGGAAAGATTTTGAAAATTAAAGGTTGGCGAGCAAAAACTTTAGTCAGCGCATCGCCAAAGAGGTCGGTGATCCCGACCTAGACCGTCGTTGAACTCAAGACAAATTTAAAGGGGAGTCTGTAAAACTTGGCGAGCCCAGGAATTTATTGGCGAGTTGCCGACTAATTCGGCGATTGCAATCTATACCGCTGTTTGGACCCCCAAATCAATTGAGAGCTGCACAATTTTTCCAACAACACCCTCATAATCACACAGTTATAAAAAAACAGAGGAGCTGTTAATATTGTTATTGCATTTAATGGGTGGTGATTTCCTTGTATTTTAACTCTCCTTTGATAGGTATGCTCACACTCAATATTAGCATCTTATTTCCACTCTCCTATTTTCTATTCCCCTATCCTAGTTTTTAAAAGTTTGAGTCATTCCTAGTTGAATTTACCAAAAGCATATCATGCACACATGCCGTATGCCTCCTTTGCTAATTTCTCTAAGATATAAACTTCAATTTGCTTGATGATGGCCTAATAGATCTTCATGTTATGAGAGAACAGATGATACTAAGACCAAAGTTTCAGGGAATGCATATCCATTAACTTGCCAGAAATCTAGAAGTTACAACTTACAAAAACCTTTCTGGTTTTTTTATTATTTCCTTCCGAAAAATAATGCTTTGGAAGGGACACAAAATGAGTCAGCTGCTTGTTGAGTTGATTTGAAAAAGACATCAAAAGTAGATGTTTAGCTATATGAATCCTAGATGTTAAAGATAAGAATGGAACTTTATAAAACAACAACTATAGATCAATTCAAAACTAGTTGCTTTAGCTATATGAATCCTCAATATTCATTTTCATTTCAAACCCTGATGGATTTCCAGATTCCATATTTCCAGATTTCTAGATTTTAGATTCCAGATTCCAGATTTCCAGATTTCCAGTGTGCAACTTTAACAGAAAACTGTCTATCAAACAGCACCTCCAGATCTTATCCCGACCATTCTTGCAACTCAAATTCACTACCAGCCCATGGTTTCTAATCAACCAATCTAGAAACCCAACGCAAATGTAGAATTCACATGCTCATCTATTTGGGATCAGATTAGAGAGAAAAGAAACAAGCTCACAATTTGGGTCAACAACATTTCAAGTATTTTTGCTGCTATAAACCAGTAAAAGACACCATTGAGCACATTTGTTTGGCAGGGCACTTTGCTAGAAATATCTTAAATATCACTACCAAACATGGACTGCCGAATGGAGCCCCAACTACACATACAAATCAGCAACCAAATCTACTATTTCTACTCATAATAACTATAATGATCTTGTTGTGCAAGATCAAACTAACAGCCAACAAAAACAACTATACAAAGTTGAGAAACATACAATTGAGAGGTTCCAGAGGACAGAAAGTGTGAGAAAAGCCTTAAGGAACCAAGAAAATACCTTTTGAAGAACTGAATCATGAATTAACCCTGAAGAATGTAGAATATTTTTGCCTCTTACAATTTGTGCGCTACTTGCATCAACAGGTGAAATAAGATTAGATCTAACAACCCCTGGTATATCTTAAACATTCAATCTAGGGTTGTTTTGCAGCAACTGACTGAAAAAATGTCACATTTCTACTCTCATTTCATTCATTTTTTCATTTATTTCTTCCTTCAGAGAACTGATTTCATTAGCATGCTTTTGTTTTAGCTTGTTAATTTCTTCATCTTCTTTTAGAGAACTTATTGTCACTGATCTGCCATAACACTTAAGTTGGCCAGGCTGTTCCTTTCCAAGCACTGCCTAAAGGCATCATCAGCCGTTTCCCCAGAAAATTGTGTAGTGGACATACATAATATGATGTATTTATCGTAAAACTATTTATTTCATTGGACAAGACTAGGCAGTTAGCTCACTATATGTTCCTCCATTAAAAGCAAAAGCAAAGCAAACTTAATATGGGATTAGTTATATTGACTTGTAAATTTTTGCTTTATTTTAATGTCATAATTTCATTAAATTGGTATTTTTTTTTGGGAGGGGAAAGATATAATTTCACAGTGACTCATAGCCAGACGTTAGAAAATCATGTACAAGCACATGGCAAGCACCAAAGAAATGAAAGGTACAAAACACACAATGTCAAAATCATATAGAAATCGAAATTACTACAAAGGAATTGATTGCCTTTTGTCTTTCTCCTACTCATGATGTGGATAACAAGTGTGCACTTGTTGTTATTACAAAATGAATTTCCCTTCATAAACTATTGTCAACCATGTATACTATTGGAATTGGAGCACAATGTGAACAAAAACCTTGGGAATTGAAACAATAAACTGACCACAAAAAGCATATCAACAATGAAAGATGGATAGCCATCCCACACTTTCCACCCCCTAAATAAATGAAAAATAAGATGAGAGTAAAATAAAAGAAGCTTCTATATAATCATATGAAGGCTACATAGGATTGTTACCTTGAATATCTATCAAAAATGATATTTTGAATTGATGTTGCATTAGAGACTATAAGTGTTCATTCCTCCTATAAAATTACAGTTACAATAGATAAACCTATTGATATTTTTACTACAAGACTATGGAAGTAACATAGCTGTTGATTTCTTCATAAGACAATAGATAGATAGATATCACAGGCTACAACCATATGTAACCTATGAGATTATGGGAGAATAAAAGTGTGCGGTAACAATGCACATCCCCTGAGAGCAATCTAGCATTTAGCAGAACAAAACCTAGTAGTCCAATGCACATTCCAAAAGCAAGATCAGGAAGAGAAACAACAAAACAAAACTTTGAATGACAAGTAGGGGAATAACAACAATGAATACAAATTCTCGAATCTTTAAAGCGATATTCATCAGACCCGCGTAAGTAACTAATTAAGAAACACATATCTCATATTGAATCAGCATCAACTCAAACATAAATCAACTAAAAAGAAACAAACTAATCAAAACAGCTTTAAACAGTCACAATATCACTTTTAAAATAGGAGAGGTGAAAAGAGTACTATGAGGAAAACGACATTACCTTTCTTCGGGCAGTGAACTGGAACGAGACGAGCATGGAAACGATCTTCACCACGAGACTTGAACACTAACGACAGATGAGAATTCTGGGCAGAATCTCAGACTCGAACAAAGCTTAGGAAAACTGATCTGCGAAACGAATTAGAAAATGTGATACTCTTATCGACACTTAACTCTCCCTGCCTTGAATGTGTTTCTATATATATTTTAACTATTTTCTTCAGTTGCTCTAAATGTTTTTGCTCAAATAAATCCCAACTTTTTTCCAACCCCTAACAGTGAACTGAACTGATGAAGCTAAATTACTAGCTACACTCCCAAAAATCGTATAAAAACACAAGAATATCAAAACCCTAAAGCTAAAATTTAGACTTTCAAATATAGAATTTCTTACCTAATAAACCCTATTCCAACAAAATTTGTCTAAAATCGGTCCTTCAGTGAGAAATTTGAGAGAAAAGCATGACAGAGAGACTAATTAGCTTCAGTTCATCTTGCCAACAACCCCAAATAATCAATTCCCTCTTATTCCTCTTCTAAACACACAACAAAAATCAACCAGTTCAGCTAACAAAAAGACTGATTTAGTACTTAAGCTTGACGAAACAGGTATTGGAAAAGAGAATCGTACTTACTCTTCAACGACTTTAACTCTTCGATGACTTCAACTCTTCAACTCTTTAGCTCATCTTCGACGACCTCAACTATTCAGTGTCTTTTTCTCACAAATCTATATCGGAGAAGGGAATCGGTTCTTTGGTTCTTCACCTCTCTTCACTTAGGTTCAACTAGCTCAGTGAAAGAGGAAAGCGTGAATGAGGAAAGTGAAGCGTGAAAGACTACTTAATGTTAAATGATTTATTAATCTTTATTTTTTTTGGCCAATAAAAAATGGGAGGGAGAGTTAAAAATATTGGAGGGAATATAAAATTTTAGTGAAAATTTTAAGGCCACACTTATAATGTGTTGTTTTTTCAATTATAAAAATACGTAACTTTAAAAGTATGGCCATATATGTAAATAGGTGTTGCCAATCATATCATATTGTAACAACACTTATAAAGTGTAGCTTATACCATTAAAGAGTACACTTTTGAAGTGTTGCAATTATTATCGTGACTAAAAGGTAAAAACTTTGGCTACGCTTTAACAACATTCCCAAAACTACTTTAGGCAACACTTTACAAATGTAGTCCACAATTAGTGTGGCTGTAGACCTAAAATGGTGTAGCGTCTTCTACTTGTTGGTTTCTCCATAATATTTTTACAGAAGCTACTTCTTTATTTCTTAACTTCCTAACTTGTCGATCCAGAATAGCAATGGGTACTTCTTCATAAGTGAGATCTCTCGTAACTTGTACATCTTCAGTAGGAGTAATACGAGATGGGTCACCTACGCATTTTTGAAGCATTGAGACATGAAACACCGGATGAACGGTTGGAAGCTCTTGAGGTAACTCTAACTCATACGCAACTTGGCCAATTCTTCGGATAACCTTATATGGCCCTAATAGCGTGGACTCAACTTTCCCTTTTTACCAAACCTCATTACCCCTTTCATTGGTGACACCTTAAAGAACAACCAATCCCCTATAGAAAATTCTAGTCCTCTCTTTCTAACATCCGCATATGATTTATGTCGACTTTGAGCTGTTTCTAGCCG
>NW_006238993.1:20661-75395 GCF_000226075.1 Solanum tuberosum
TTTTTCCATAGCTTGATGAACAAGATATGGCCCAAATAAGGCAGTTTCACCTTTTTCGAACCAGCCAATTGGGGATCTACATTTTCTACCATATAAAGCTTCATAAGGTGCCATTTTAATACTTGAATGGTAGCTATTGTTGTATGCAAACTCGAACAATGACAAATGATCATCCCAACTACATTTGAAGTCCAATATACAAGCTCCCAGCATATCCTCAAGTGTTTGAATTTTACACTCTGCCTGACCGTCTGTTGAGGATGAAAGGTTGTACTTAAATTCACTTGTGTTCCTAAACTCTTCTGAAATGACTTCAAAAATTGAAGTGAATTGAGCTCCCCTATCCGATATAATAGAGATTGGAACTCCATGTAGATGAACTATCACTTTAATATACAACCGCGCATATTCTTCGACTGTATAAGTAGTCTTGACCGGCAAGAAGTGCGCTGATTTAGTCAATCTATCAACAATTACCTATATAGAATCAAACTTCCGAAATTGGTCGGTCTATCAACAATTACCCATATAGAATCAAACTTCCGAAATGAACGAGGCAAACCAGTGACAAAATCCATGTTGATCATGTCCCACTTCCAAATTGGAAGTTCTATACACTGTATATAACCTCCGGGCTTTTGGTGCTCTACTTTTACTTGTTGACAATTTGGATATTGAGCCAAGAATTTTGCAATGTTCTTCTTCATGTCCCCCACTAATACATTTCTTTCAAGTCATGATACATTTTAGTTGACCCCGGATGGACAGAATATCTCGAATGATGTGCTTCCATCATAATCCTCTTTCTTAATTCATCTACATTAGGTACACACAATCTGTTTTGACATCGAAGTACTCCCTCTTGCGTAAGCTCAAATGCCTTTGTCATACCCTGTTGTACATTCTCTTTAAGCTTTAATAGAATAGGATTAGTGTACTTCTTCTCTTTCACTTCCACTACTAATGAGGATTCTGCCGCATTTCGCACAATAACCCCTTTGTCTGGAGATTCAAGAAGGCGAACCCCCAAGCTAGCTAGTTGAAAAAGATCCTTAGTTATTCCTTGTGTTTCCATAGACTTCCCATAAGTGCTTGCCATTATTTTACGACATAACGCATAAGCTACTACATTTGTTTTCCCGGGATGATACAAGATATCAATGTCATAATCTTTTAATAGCTCCAGCCATCTTCACTGCCTCAGATTTAGGTCCTTCCACTTAAAGATATATTGCAAACTCCTGTGATCAGTGTATAGGTCAACATGAATTCCATACAAGTAGTGGCGCCATTTCTTCAAAGCAAATACAACTGTTGCTAGCTCTAGATCATGAGTTGGATAATTTTTCTCATGTGGCCGCAACTGCCTTGAGCCATAAGCTATTACTTTACGATGCTGCATCAATACACATCCTAGGCCCACTCCCGAAGCATCACAATACACTGCATACCCTTTTGTTCCTTTTTGAAGTACCAATACAGGTGTAGAAGTTAATTTATTCCTCAGCTCTTAGAAGCTTCTTTCACATTCATCACTCCACTGAAACTTGGTTTCTTTGTGTGTTAGCATTGTTAAGGGTGCAACAATGGAAGAGAATCCTTCAACGACCCTTCTGTAATACCTGCCAATCCAAGAAAACTATGGATATCCGTAGGCGCTATAGGTCTTGGCCAGTTTTTCACGGCTTCTATCTTCTGGTTATCAACCCTTATTCCTTTATCGGATACAATATGACCTAATAATGCCACAGATTTTAACCATAAGTCACATTTAGAGAACTTGGCACACAACTTACGATCACGAAAAATTTGTAAAACCTGCCGCAGGTGATTAGCTGGCCCTCTTCCGATCTTGAATACACCAAAATGTCATCTATGAATACTATCACGAACACATCTAAAAATGTCTTGAACACCCTATTCATCAAATCCATAAAAAAACTACTGGTGCATTCGTTAACCCGAATGGCATGACTAAAAACTTAAAAGACCATACCGTGTTCGGAAAGCTGTCTTGGGTATATCTTTTTCTTTGACCCTCACTTGGTGATACCCTGACCTCAGGTCAATTTTTGAAAAACACCTAGCACCTTGTAACTGATCAAACAAATCATCAATTCTAGGGAGGGGATATTTGTTCTTAATCGTTACCTTATTCAACTGTCGGTAGTCGATACACATTTTTAACGAGCCATCTAGCTTGCGTACAAATAAAACTGGTGCTCCCCATGGAGACATACTAGGCCTTATGAATCCCTTTTCTAATAAGTCTTTTAATTGCTCCTTCAACTCCCGTAATTCTACCAGGGCCATTCTATATGGAGGGATGGATATAGGTTGAGTATCTGGAATCACATCAATACCAAACTCTATTTCTCGTTCCGAAGGCAAACCCGGAAGATCTTCAGGAAATTCATTTACCACTGGAATAGATTGAAGAGATGGTGGCTCAGCATCTATATTTTTCACTCTCACTAGATGGCACATGTCTCCTTTGGACATCATCTTCTTTGCCTTAAGATAAGAAATAAATTTACCTCTTGGTGTCCCAATATTACCTTTCCATTCAAGGACGACCGCTTTTGGAAAATGGAAATGCAACATCTTAGTTCGGCAATCTATTGTGGCATAGCAAGAAGCTAACCAATCCATACCCATTATAACAAGGTCAGCCAATGTATCACGATCACAAACAGTTACAATGCAATTACGATAAACCCTTCTAGCTATAATAGAGTCACCAATCGGTGTAGACACCTCAAATGGCTTCACTAATAATTCTGATGTTCTTTTGAACTTTTCAGCAATCAATGGAGTAACATATGATAGTGTACACCCCGGATCAATTAATACATATACAATATGTGAAAAGATGGACAATGTACCTGTAACCACATCCGGTGAGGCTTCTAAATTTTGTCAATCCCCGAGAGCATATGTTTGATTCTGAACTCCACTAGAACTAGCTGCTCCCCTAACTCTTTTACCACGACCAGTAGGCATCTGTCCCTTACCTAAGGAAGGTGCTGATGATGAGGATGTAGCAACTGATCTAGTAGGTTATGCCACACTACCCACACCCCTATGAGGGCAATTTCTCATCATATGACCTGGTGTACCACACCAAAAACAAACATTTGTCCCAAATTGACATGCACCTAAATAATTTTTTCCACATTGTTTACAAGACTATCGAGGAGGTATTGATTGGCTCATACTTCTTGCTCTTAGTACCCCGCTGTTCGTGAACCTTGGCTTTCACCTCTTTGCCCAAACTGATTGCCCCTAGACTCTTGAAACTTAGATAGGGCACTATCTGTAGAATAGGAAGATGATGGCCTAGGCAGTCTATTAAAGAACCGAGGCCTAAACTCACCTTGGGATGGTGTAAACTGCCCCATAGATCTGGCCCTCTTAGAATGCCCTGTTTCTGACTCTTGTGTCCTTCTTCTTTGCCTTTGATCCTCCAAATTTTGCGCAAAAGCTTTCATCATTGCTATATCCATATCTTTATTCAACGAAGCAATGGTACAGTCTTTAACCAGATATGAATCTAATCTATCAACATATCGATGAACTCTATCCCCCATAGTAGCTACTACATTAGGAGCATACCTGGCCAAGGAATTAAATTTGAGACTGTACTATCTCACTCTCATACTTCCTTGGTAGAGATTTAAGAACTGATCCACACGGACCTCTCGGATCTCCAATGGAAGGTAATGGTCAAGGAATGCCATTTTGAACTCTTTCCATGTAGCTGAAGGTGCATCTGTTCCCCTGGATTGCTTCCAAGATTCATACCACAATATAGCCATAGCCTTTAATCTATATGCTACTAGCTCGAGCGCTTCTTTACCATTTACATGCATAACATCAAAAGTGTGTTGGATCTGATCTATAAAGTCTTGTGGATCTTCATTAGGATCTGACCCGGTGAATGATGGAGGATCCAAATTAAGGAAATGACATATCCGCGTGTCAGGTGCTCTATCTACACCACTAGTACCTGCAACTGGACCTTCTTGTATTTGGCCATGGCCAGCAACTATACGAGTCAATAATTGGACCGCATTCCTCAAATCTTGCTCGGTAGCATAAATAAAGGGTTCTTGAGGTGCAGCTTCCCTTCTTAGATCTTCTGGAGATGGAGGGGTCAGGGAAGTTTGTGAGAGATACTCATCTTGAGCCTCACCTTGAACAGCTTGACTAGGTGGTGGTTGGCTGGTCCCTTCTTGGGAAGCCACATCTACTCGCTTACCAGTACTTTTGCTTTTTCTCGTAACCAGCATCCTTGCTATAATAAAAAAAATTAGAAATTAGATATGATTCACTTACAACACTGGTTCTATCGCACGATCTAAGAAATGAAAGAAAGGAGATAACTCCTACATGTCCCGTAGCCTCATGTTAATAACTGTGGTGCACAACACATCCATAAGCAAGACTCTACACAGACACGGCTTTGTAGACTCCCTAGGATGACTTGCTCTGATACCACTTTTGTCACGTTTCAAATCCCATTAAAACGGACAGACACCTAATGTCCTAAAGTCCCGAGAGAACCAACCTGTAACCTGTGCTTACTATGCATATAACTATGACAATCTTGTGACAAGTTCACATAGGATGCAGCGATATGAACCAACATAAGTAGACCCAAAAATTATATACAAGACTTGGCCGTTGAGGCCACAACTTGTTAAGACGCAACTGAACCATAAACATAAGTCTACAAAGCCTCTAAAAGATAGAAAACCTTAGAGTAGGTCAGGACAGACCCTACCTTACTCTTAACTATGATACAATACCCAAAATGAATCTACCAAGGACTCAGTAAAGCTACGAATCAATCTGGAGCTCACCAAAAGTAGTTGAGTGTCGTGTGCTCCTACTGAGGAGGTCTACTAAGTACATGTGCCTGCAGCATGAAATGCAGCGTCCCCCGCGAGGGATGTCAGTACGAGAAAATGTACTGAATATGTAAGGCAATAACATATATAAAATAAGAGTTCGAATGAAACCAAGTATCAATATATGTGTGCATAAATCAGAACAGAAGACCACCTTTGTTAACTCTTATGGGATCATTTATGTTACATTCTTTTCTTTAGCTTTCTGTGTGTTGTGTTCTTTATAAGGCATGTGATACGAATGACCAGTTGATCATTGGTAGAAGAGGATGACCCATGCTAGACATTTTAACCATTGGGATGTGGTACTCATAATTACACAAATTGGGATTGGCCCATGCTAGGCTTTCGCCCCTGAGCTGCCACCCTTCTATACCAATTGGGATCGGTCCATGATAGGCTTTCGCCCCAGAGCTGCCACCATTAATTATACAGATTACTTTACTTAGATTCTTTAATCTTTGAGAGTTTTGTTTTGGTGGTCATAATCATTTTTTATATTTGGAACTACGGACCAATAGTAAAAGACATGCAAATAATACTTCAAGGCAGTAACAATAACATAAGGAGCTATGTAACATCAATGCATTACTTGTGACCTTAAATGACACAATTGACTTCAACTGACTAAGAGGAGGATTCACCAAACTTTCTTTTGCAAATACCATTTCTATACCAGCACAGAGGAGGAGAATTACACAAGTATAGAGTACTGAACATATAATGAAGTAATTCTATACACAAAGGAGAGGGGGAAATATTGTTAGCTATTTGGAGATCAGATGTTACCACTATGTTTCCTTTACTAGGAATAAAACTTAGGAAATTCACTTATTGATATTAATCTCAAGTATCAGATTTCATGTTGAAGAATATTGAATCGAATAGCCTTACATACCTTATCCTCTGATCAATACAACTATCATGATTCAGCCTCCCCTTTCAGGTTTAATCTACAATAGAAGTCATGATAAATTTAAGTTAGCAGCTATCACACCGTGAGCCTCGTAAAACAGTAGCTAACTTTGACGGATAATGAGCCCATACAGCCCTTAAAACAATGTGTATCACCACACCCTCCTTCTCTACCCAATACATACATTATATATCCTTTTCTAAGATTACCCAAACTGCACCAATAACAATACACATAAAACATCCTCAAATATTCTTTATCATACAACCAATTATTGAACTCAACACCCCTTGAGTTCTTTATGACAGCACACCCATAATTCCTCACTCAAACTCATACATAAGGGGGAAGAAAATGGAGCAGTCACCTTACCTCAATTTCTGCAACTTCTCCTTATAACTTGAAATCCTCTAGAATTCCAACTTCCCTTCACACTTAAACCAAAGAAGAAGAGAAAAGTATCTTAATAACCAAGGAAGTGAGAAATAGCTTCTGGAAATATTATGCCTTTATACCTATACTTGAGCATGAATAACATGTTTTCATAATCATCCATGGGAGAATTAAGCTAAATCCATAAGTTTTTTCACTTACCTTGTCTTGCAGAGATGAGGGCTTCTTCAAGAACCCTAGAAGAACTTTAAGGCTGTTGTTTAATCCTTAAGAGAAAAGAGAGAGAAAGAACTGGAGCTAATCCTCAATAATGTTTGTTAAAATGAGTGAGAAAAGCAGCCAATGTATCTTTATATTGAGCTTTCTTCACCTTTAAGAATATCCACTAGAAAGCTTCATTTTCAGCCACTAATTGGTCAAGTAGGTAATGCACCTGCTTATGTACATCAAGCAGCTCAAAAGGTCAAACTACGTGATGCACCTACTTGCTTTCACTTGGGCTTAAATATATTGGGCGGTCAAGATGTCAAAGTAGGTGATGCACCTACTTGTCACCTACTAACTTAGTTAAGTCAAGCAAGCAACTCACCTATTTTATTCCATTTTCCAAATATTAATCCTTTTTTCTTTCACTTAGCACTTAACTTTCAACTTTAAGCTCAATTACCACCTTACTGTCTCTTCAAATACTCCCGTTGGAGTTAACTTGCAGTACACATGTTGAAACGTGCAAGTCATCACATTACCTTCTGAGCTAGTTTAAACCAACACTAATCATATAAGAATCATGGTCCCTCAGCTATACTATAAGGCTATGTCAAGTATCACAAGAATATAACAACCATATGCGTATTACAGGCTGTTACAGTGACCACTCGACTTGTCACCAAGTGGATCGGTGACCACGACTAACGTCGCCGACTAGGCGAGAATTTGGTGGTTTTAAGGCCAAAGTTCAAAAGTTTCAAATTCTTTCACTTTCCCTCACCTTCTAATCTTCACAAACTGACACCCATTTAATATATTTTTTTCATATTTCTTGCTTTATTACTGTATTTGAGTCATTGATTTGTGATCGGAGTTGGATTACATTGCAACCTAGCTTTACAGTCTTTATTAATTGACAATTATGGTTGGTTTTCCGAACCCCGCATTTATTTTCTAGTAATACGTACTTTTATGCAAGCAATATTATATCTTGATGTGTGCTGGGCCTCTCCGATAGGATTAGCATGTTTGAATGCCTGATTTGAATTATTAAATCTTGCTCGTAATGTTAATAGTGTCAATTTCCCGTGTTCTAGTGCATTGAAATTGGTTAAATCTTGTGGGGTTGTGCTTTCATGTCATTAGTTTTAGGTAGGTGAAGTCTGAGTAACCCGTATTTGTGAAAAATGAAGTAATTTGCCTAATGATAGAACAAGTAGCATCGTTCTTAAGGGTAAATATCGTCAAATGGCCAAATTTGGCAAAACCGAGAAAAGTCTGAGTATCCCAAGGAAATGGGTGTTATGGGCGTTGTTTGAATTTTAGTTGTGCATGGTTTGACTTTGTTTTCAGAGGTTGCAAGGTTGTATTCGAGAAGTTGGGTTGAAAATAGGCACGTTGGGTCATTCGATGAGCTGGGTCGAGCTCGCTGAACCACTCGACGGTTCACCTAATGTCCCCATCTCGCCTTTAATTTCATGCTTTACTTGATGTTTAGCTTTGTAACTTTCGACGAGAAGCCTGAAGTTGCCGAAAGCACTCGGCAACTCCCCGAAAAATTTCTTGATCGCACTTTGTCTGCGCCCCTAAATCCTTGTTGCACAGTAACTTTCTATGAGCTAAACCTTGCTCGCTGAATGTTGTCAGCGACTTGCCGAAAGGCCTTTTCCATCGCCAACTTGCCACAATATTTGAGTCAGTCCCTTCGGTGAGCCCAATTCAGATCGCCAAAGCGATTTGGTGACTCACCGAGTAGCTCGGCGAGTCCTTATGCAAATGATTTTCTATGAATATGATTAAGTTATTCTTAACTTTTTCTTAATGTTTTGCAGGTATGGTGAGGACAAACATAGACAAGCAACCCCGGAAAAGAGCACGGGGGATCACTCTAAATTAAGGGGTTCAAATCCTCCAAAGAAAGGAAGTTAAGAGCTCCTACCAGGAGACAAAGGCAAAAGAAAAAGGCCCATATCTGAGAGAGTGTGGTTGTTGACTCCTAGGCTAATTTTTCTGAGCTTGAGGATGAGCAGCCTTTGTAGTCCCGAAGGGATGAGCTCCGGGCAAGATCTCACCCCACGTCTACTAGGGTCCCTCATGTGTCCACACCAGCAGAAACACTGCCAACTCCGGCACCTCCTGTAGTTCCCATGCAACCAGTCATTCCCGCACCTAGACTCCTCAACGAGTTGAAGGGAAATGGCTTGCTAACCATCCTCGAGTAGAGGCTACTATCTACAGAGGGTGAGGTCCGTATGTTCCTTCATGGGTCCGTGAGTTCTACACAACATATGGTGAACTAGTGCCGAAGAGTAAAAAGAAGGCCACCGAGTTCAGATCGGTTAAGTCAGTCACTGTTTGAGGTGTAGAAGTGAGCTGCAGTGAAGAGTACATTAATGTTGTATTAGATAGGCCTCCAGGGTCTGCACTCTCAAATGAAGGTTTTCTTACGACACAAACTCTGGAGGATCTAAAGGGTTAGCTTTCCCCCCTTACTTTTTATACCACTCTTAGGTGGATTGAGGTGGGAGTCAAGATCGAAAAGAAGGATCTGAATATAGCTTCCCGTTATTGGTTCGAATACATCAATAGCTCACTTATGCCTTCGCAGAACGAATCTATCATCTGACATGCAAAGGCAGCCTGCTTAGGGTATATCTTATCGAAGAGGCGGCTCAACTTGGGCCTTATCATAGAGCAGGAGATGGCCATGAGAGCCAATCAGAGGCAGAAGTTTTTACCCTTCCCATTACTGATCACAGAGCTGTGCCGGTGTGCTGGAGATCCCTGAGATGGTGCGAGAGATTTTGATATTACCCCATCCTCCTCCACTGACATCCGGCATATTGAGGTCGAGTATACTAGAGAGGAGGCTGCCAGGAGGAGGGCAGCTCCGGTGGATACATCCCCAGAGGTAGACGTTGATTCGATACCTACAGAGCCATTTTTGCCTACTCTGACCTTCGGGTCTTCAGGTACTTCTGCCCCTCCTTCCTCGTCTTCACAGGTTCCAAGCACCTCTACTTCCTCCCAGCAGACCAAGATTACTTAGGCAATGATCCTGAAGATGGGGCCTCTAGCCAATTCAACTGACGTGAGGGTGACTCAGTTAGAGAAATATGTTCCCTTGATGATTGAGGCAGCTATTCTAGCTGCAATGACCCCCCTCCAGGCTTTTGTTGATGATCTGGCTACTAGAGTCACAACTTGTGAGAGTAGCCAGGGGGAGACCTCCGATGTTACAGCTTTGAAAGTTGAGGTAGATGACTTGAGGAAGGACGTAAACTATGTAAAGTCTACGGACTTTACTTCATTATTGGGGGTAGCAGATGACAGAGACGCTCTTGAGACTTCAGCGATCCCTCCGGTTACAACCAGAGATGTACGTAGGGATGAGGTAGAAGTTGATGAGTCGGATGCTGAGACCAACGAGGAGCAGATAGGGATACGAAAGGAAAGCATATCTAGAGATTTACCGAATCTTGAGGAGACGTTCATGCAGTCGGTGATCCTGACATCACTAACCGAGACTTCTATAGCAGCTCCTAATGGGTCTGGTACTACTGTTTCTTTTGAGGCGACTCCGGGCACTGATGCCCAAGTCCAAATTGATGCACTGGGCACTGATGCCCAGACAAATGGAGCGACTGCTTAGACAAGATCCCCTTTTTACCTCCCTCTCTGTCTTACTTTTATTTTGACTTGTGGATATTATATTTTTGTTTGCATTTGAGGACAAATGTTTTTATTTGTGGTGGGGTGAGGCTCACCTTTTAGTGTGACTTTCGTAATTATTGTTTTGTTTATATATTTGGGCTTTGAGCTAAATTTTTGTTATACACTGCTTTTTGTGGAAGGTTTGAGCTTGTGGCTCCGTGTTTTAAATTGTACATGATATTTTACCCTTTTGAGAATTTTTACCACCTCTTATTTGTGTTGAATGTGGTTGTTCTTGTGCAAATTTGAGTATCGCTTTGATCAATACCGATGACTTGAATAGTGCTTATAATCGAACAAATATGAATGTGTTGCTATGACGAGGCCAATTGAAGTTGCATAGACAATATGTGATCTTTGCATCTCGTTGTGACCAGCCAAGTATCAAATTGAGTCTCTCGTAATGAACATTGCATACAGCAAAAGTGTGGAGTCTTGTTTGACATTGGTATCAATGCCTTGTGTGATGAGCTTACCGTGAACCATGTGATGACACCTAGAATTTACCCCGTTGGTCCGATTGACTAACTGATGCATAATTTCTTGAGATGATCTTAGGCAACTTTAAAGAGTATGAACCAATTTGAAATTATACCTCTTTTATGGCTTACCTTGTGAGTGTGTGAACCTCTTTTGAGCACCCCTTGAGCCTTACCCTTTTCTTGGAAGAAGCTTGATGAAACTTAGCCTTTCTTGATCCATTACCCCTAATCCTCATGATTTGTGAGTTGTTTGAATAGCCAACTTAGGCCAAAATCCTAAGTTGGGGGTGTGGTGAAAAGAGAAGGTAAATCAAGAAAATGCAAAGAAGTCCCTTTTGCCCATGCCTTGAGAAAAATGGAACCCCTCCATATATAAAAAAAAAGAATTGAAAAAGAAAAAGAAAGAAAAAGTTGTGGAATAAAGTTGTGAAAATAAAGAAAATGGGGTTTCCAATGATCCATGGAAGATGAATAAGAGGTGACTTTTGAGCTTGAATGAAAATGATGAAGAAAGGGAAAGAAGGTGTTGTTCACATCACATTTCATAAGGATTTCAGCCTATAAGCCTAAATGACCATAAATTTACACTCAGCCCCATTACAAGCCTTAAAAAGACCTTTTTGATCTTGAATGAACTGAAGCAAAAGTCGATTGGAAAATAAGGGCAAACTTATGGGTGAATTCCTACATTGTGTTTATCTTTGTGAGTGTGAGTGTGAGTGTTGATCTTGATTCCAAAACTTTAATTGATTGAACCATTGAGTGAATATGGAATCATTTTTTTGTGTGAGGGCATTTGAATACCTTTGTTGAGCTTGAACTTGCATTTGAAGCAAGTATAGCGAGCTTGAGATTCTTTGGTAATGGTGAGTCACAACTTAAATCTTTGAGTGTACAATTGTTCCTTACACGAGTAAGTTGAGGCTTTTTATGTGCATTCATGATTGAGTCTTGTGTAGCACTATTTAAGACATCCTTTTTGAACTGCTAAACTTGAGTTTTACTTGAGGACAAACAAAAGTTTAAGTTGGGGGTTTTGATAAGTCCACGATTTGGACTCTTTTTGGGCTTTATTTTGATAGATTTAGTGTCCTCAAATGCATATTTTGTCTCAATAACTGATGAAAATCCTTGAGTTTTAGGTATTTGGAGTTAGAGGCAAAGCATGGATACTATTGGGCAAAAAGGAACAAGGCAGTTGAAAAGACGAAGAAAAGATGGCTTGAGGATCGCCTAAACCATTAGGCGAGTCGCCGAATGGCTATGATCTCGCCTAATGTTCCAGTGTGCCAAGCTCTGAAGGAGAAAATCGAGTCTGCGAGATAAAAGAGTAGTCGGTGAGTCAACGAACGATTCCACGATGCAGTACTCCATCACCCAACGTTACAGAACTTGAATTTGTCGAAAGCCAATGCAGAAAGGCGATGAACCAAACCAAAGGAAGGATCACCGAGTGGATTGGCGATCCCGACTAACTCTGCTAAGTGGACCTTCAGAGCACATTTTTTGACAAACTATAAATATTCGTTTAAAGTTTTAGCTTAGTATTAGATTTTGTAGGGAATCATATTATTTTCAGTTTTTAGAACTTAGAGTTTTGGAGACATTGTTCTTGAGCTTAGAAAATTTAAAGATTTCCATTTCTAAGCAATTGGAAATGGGTATTCAAGATTCTTCATCTTAGACGTGTGTAAAGACAATATCTATCGTACCTATTTGATGGAAACACTTTTCGGTATCGATTTCTATCTCTTTACTATGTCTAGCTAAAACCCCAATCCTTGGGGTGTAATTATGTGATTATGAGTTAAATTTACTGCTAGGTATTGCTAATTGATAGTTAATTTGTTGTTTAAAAGGTGATTTTGTTCAGTAGTTGTGTTTGAATTTAATGGGGTTGTAGTTACAAATACAATTTTATCTTCGTGTTTTTTGACTTGCTCGAAAGAGAGGTTTTAAAACCAAAACTACTGAATCGATAGTCGGTGGTTATTAGGTTGTCGTGGGTTCATCTCGAGAGAGTGAAATCCTAAAACCCTCTCCCACACATTCAGCTCGAGAAAGTAAATGGACTAAAACGAAGGCTGTGCTAAATTCTTGCTTATCGGTGTTCGAGAGAAACCGATTTGATTCGGGGTAAATTATTTGAGAGAAAATTTACCCCCAATAAAGTCTAGTTTAGTTACCAATTTACAGCGATTTACTATCAATAGCATTTACCCGGTTGTTTATTTTAGCCCATACTCCTATCATATCCCAAGAATCTCGTCTCCATATTCGTATTTCGTATTAATTGTTGTTTACGCTTGTATCACCCTTTAGTTTGATATGTTTTTCTTTGTATATGTCGTTAGCTATAATTGACTTGAGCGAAGTTCTTGCTTTTCTCTTAATTCTCGATTACAAACCGCTCCCTTGGGACTCGACCCCAACTCACTAGTTGAGTTATATTACTATTAAACGATCGTTGATGCTTAGTATTGGATGAACAAGTGTCATTGATACGTCAAATCAATGTTAAATTCTAATCAAAGTTTAGGGATTTTTCAAGAACTCAATGTTTTGAAATAAATGGTTATTGAGAAATGATGTCAACTCCGTTTTAGAATTGGTTATCACATGTGACTTCCAAATCCTTTCATTACCATGATCCTACAAGAATTTCTAGATCTAACCCTAGTTTTCGAAAATACATTTTTGGGTCAATTTAGCCCCATTTTCCAAAATCTTGGACATGGTGTTGTTAGTTTTAAATTCTTATTATGATTCCATATTTGATTTGATTTTGTTGATTTGGATTGGAGGACCAAAGGAAAGGGAAAGCTCAAGTACCAGGTTGATTGATTTTGTGTTTCAGACAAGTGGATTTCTTGACCCTTTTTAAGCATAAAGAATCTTGTATTCCTTATTGTGTATTGGGTAATAATGGGAACTAGTAAAGATCTTGATAATTGTGTGTACCAAAAGAGTAGAATTTGCAGCTTTTTGTAGGATCTGGTGCCAGTTCCGACAGAGCCACATACGGCCAGTGGACTGAGTCACGGTTCGTAGGTCAGCTTCATGGAACACCAGCCCAAATTCCCAAAAATGTAAATTTTTAATACTTTTACAACGGTTCACCCGGACGGCCCACCATCCAATGCACAAGGCGTAGATAGGTCTCATACGTAAGTCCATACTTAGAGAATTCTAACGTCAACAAGTGAGACCCACGATCGGGACCCACGACCACCGTTGTGACTACGGTCCATGGGTAGGTCTCGTCGTTTAAGGTCCAAAGGTCAGGGTCTCTGAACACATAGACCTGGATGGTCCGTTGGTGGAACCACGGATCCACCGTTGATGGTGTCGGTACTTATTTTCTTAGGCGCTATTTGGACTTTTCGTAATTATTCTAGCCTAATATTATGTCATTTTATGCTTCATCTAAAGTCTAATATAAACGTTTTTACCCCAAATTCCCCCAATTTAAAATCACTTTAAAATTCATAAAAGAAGAACAAGTCTTCCTCTCAAATAGTTCTCCCTCTAGAAGTTGAAGAAGAAAGCTAGAGTTTGCTAGTCAAGTCTCCAATTTCACAATTGAAGTCAAGCTTTAGGCATTGAGGTATGATAGTTTTCATCCATGGAGCCCTTTCCTCCATGGAGTTCCTAAATTCTCTAATTTACAAAGTTAGAAATCCCCAACTGAGTTAGGGTTTTTCTTCCATGTCATGGGTTCCTTTCAATGTTGATTTACTTAATTGATTTATGAACTTTTATGCATGAATTGATATAATCTCATGATTTTAATATGAACCCCCATGAACTCATGCTTAACCCATGTTTTGTAGAAATTGATGATTGAAAGTGGGTTTTGAACTATGAAAGGTGAACTAGGGAATTATGTATGTTCTTATAAAATTGATGAGATATGATGTAAATTGCTTTGAGAGTAAAAGCATATATGTTGTTGTTGTGGTTAATTATTGTGAACGGATTGCTCACATAACTACCTCATGCATGAATGTGAAAGGTTTTCTCACATAAATGATTGTAAGGTTGGAAGGTCTTCTCACCTAAAATGAATCAAAGTTAAGGAGTTATTCTAATGAAAGCTAGCTTGGATTGGTTACTTAATTATACCTTTCCATGGATGACATATGATTTATCTTGGATTGGTAATATGATGTGCCCTTCCATGGATGATAAAGATAAGTTAAGAAAAATGAGTATTCCATGGGATTTGCCCTTAGCATTGAGAGGATATTGAGATGGAAGCTCTCCCGTTAGTAGAGGCCGGGTTTCTAGAAGCAACCTCTTTATCTCATACCTATGTACCCCCATAGGATGATTGTATAAGATATACATTAGCTAGTGGATCCACATAAGCTAGAAGTTCATGGTGTTACCTTGGCAAGTTGGACACCCCTTTTCGGTTCGGGGTAGACACTGGATTCTGTGTTGATAGCTCACATGGTCTTATATGTTAGTTAAAGGTAAATCTCCCATAATAATGAACTAAGGTTACTTCAAGAAGTATCTCACATGTGTTATTAAGATGATGTCTATTTGCATTGACCATGTTTAATGACTTATGTGTTCTAACCCTTTTTATATCATGTTTTAGCTTGGTGACTGCATCTAATGAAGATACCCCTTTTAAGCATGTTTTAAAATGTTTTTATACATGGCTATCATAATTGGTATATATTTTGTATTAACTCATACTCTTGCCTATATTTCCCCAAATGTAGGGACCAACCTTACAGATTCACACTTCTTTGGCTAGGGATACCATATAGAAGATTGCAGATTGGTGAGTCCTCATCATCCGAGGACTGAGCTTGGTTTTCATTTTGTGTTTACTTTTAGTTTGGAACTTGATGTACGAGCTACACCCTGATAAATTCTTATGTACTAGATGACTTTGAGACGATTTGTTGACTTTCACTTTTTTCTATAAAACTTTTATAAGTTCAAACAGTCTTTTAAATCTCTTTATTCTATTATCTGGTATGATGAATACTAAGTAGCTTGTATGGGGCCTCTTAGGGTCCTATACGCCATATTACGTTTAAGGGCTACCTTAGGTCATGACAAACTTGCTAATCAGAGCACAAGGTTTAGAAAGGTCCTAGGAAGTCACATAAGCCACATCAAGTAGAGTCTTGTTCATGAGTGTGAAGCGCGTCACATTTATGAATGAGAGGCAATAAGATGTTTAGGAAACTCCACTTCTTTCACTATTCTAAAGTCGTGAGGTAGAGTTCAACTCTATAATATCTCTATCCTAATCCTTATCCGATGCTCTATAGGGTATGGCCACTCGAAGGTCCTATGCTAGAAGGAATACTGGAGAGAATGTGAATCAATAGGCTCCTCATCAAGCTCTTCAAGTTCCGATCGATCCTTTGGTCGAGCAAGTGACTACTACGGAGTTTATGGCTGCTTTTCAAGTATTGGCTCAAGCCATGACGGCCCAAGCCAATAGAGAGGTTGCGGTCCCCGTGAACCCAAATGTGGGTACGACAGTATCTAGAGTGAGAGTTTTCACTAGTATGAATCCTTCGGAGTTTTATGGTTCTAAGGTTGAGGAAGACACTCAACAATTCATCGATGAGGTTTAAAAGGTGTTGATAATCATGGGAGTGACACCGACAAAAAAGGTGGAATTGGCCGCTTATCAACGTAAGGGTGTTGCTCAAATATGGTTCAACTAATGGAAAGAAGGGAGAGAAAAAGATGCGGGTCCTCTCAAATAGAAAAAGTTCAAAGTTTCTTTCCTTGATAGGTTCTTTCCCTTTGAGATGAGGAAGGCCAAGGTGTTTGAATTCATCAACCTTCGTCAAGGGAATATGAATGTGAAGGAATATGTTTTGAAGTTCACACAATTGTCTCAATATGCTACTACTAAGATTGCCAATCCTAGGGCAATGATGAGTAAAAAATTTTGGGTGTGTCCGAGATTGTAGTTAAGGAATGCCATATCGCTATGCTTATCAATGATATGGAAATTTCTCGTCTCATGGTTCATTCTCAACAAATTGAAGAGGAGAAACTTAAGGAAAGGCTTAGGGAGGCAAAGAGGGCTAATTAGCACTGGTGATGGTAACTTTTCACATTCAAGGTCCGATAGACATGGTCGTTCTAAGTTTCGACAAAGGTTCTCTGGCCAAAGCTCCTCCAATGGTCCTTCTAAGTTCAACAAAGATACGGTGCCTAACCCTAAGCCTGACTAAGGAAATTGTAGTGGATCTTCATTGCCTATGTCTACATGTGCTAGGTGTGGAAAAATCATGAGGGTAAGTGCTTAGCCGGCACAGATGGTTGCTTCGGTTGTGCTAAAACTGGTCATAAGATGAGGGATTTACCGATGCTTATGGCTAAAGGAAGAGAGAGTAAGCAAGATCCTCCTAGTGGTTCGGGTTCCAATGCCCCCAAGCAAAACCAATTCTATGCACTTCAAACTTGTGGTGAACAAGAGGGTTCTCCCGATGTGGTTATCGTTATGTAGAAAGTATTCCAACTTGTTATTTATGCTTTACTTGACCCCGGTGCCTCCCTGTCTTTTGTGACACCATATGTGGCTATAAGGTTTGATATTCTTCCAGATGTGTTGTTAGATCCTTTTTCTGTCTCTACCCCTGTTTGTGATTTTGTTGTGTCTAAGAGGGTCTATAGAAAGTATCCCGTCTCCTTGTCCCATAGAGCCACTCGTGTTGACCTTGTAGAGCTTGATATGCTAGATTTTGTATGTTATCCTTGGTATGGATTGGTTGCATGAATTTTATGCTTCTATTGATTGTAGAACAAGTGTAGTCAAGTTTCAGTTTCCAAATGAACCCATCCTAGAGTCAAAAGGGGAAAATTCTTTGCCTAAGGGTCAGTTTGTTTCTTATCTTAAATCTAGAAAAATGATTTCGAAGGGTTTCAATCACCATCTAGTTACGGCGAGGGATATAGATTCTGATACCCCTACTCTTGAGTCAGTCCCCGTTGTTAATGACTTTTCAGAAGTGTTTCGAGATGATCTACCCAGTATTCCTTCTGAAAGGGAAATAAACTTCAGTATTGACCTTATCACAAATACGCAACCTATTTTTATTCCTTATTATCGTATGGCTCCGCCAGAACTTAAGGAATTAAATGAGCAATTGAAAGATTTATTGGATAAGGGTTTCATCCGACCAAGTATCTCTCCATGGGGTGCCCTAGTGTTGTTTGTTAGAAAGAAAGACACTCTGTATGTGTATTGACTACTGACAATTGAACAAGGTTACCACTAAGAATAAGTATCATCTTCCAAGGATAGATAATTTATTTGACCAACTTCAAGGAGCAAGTTACTTTTCTAAGATTGACCTCCGGTTGGGCTATCACCAATTGAGGGTGAAACAAGATGAAATTCCAAAGATGACTTTTCGAACTCGATATGGTCATTAAGAGTTTTTGTAATGTCGTTTGGTTTGACTAATGCTCTGGTGGTATTTATGGATTTGATGAATAGGGTGTTTAGACAATACCTTGACATCTTTGTGAGTGTGTTCATTGATGACATATTGACCTATTCAAGAATTGAGGGTGAGCATACCGATCATTTGAGGATTGTGTTGCAAGTTCTCAAGGACCAACAACTTTCTTCAAAGTTTAGCAAATGTGAGTTTTGGCTAAGGTTTGTGGCTTTCCTTGGCCACATTGCTTTCGGTAAGGGTATTTCGGTAGATCCTGAGAAGACGGATGCGGTTAAGAGTTTACCTAGACCTCTATCCCCTTCAGATATTAGAAGTTTCTTGGGTTTAGTCGGTTCCTATAGAAGGTTTGTTGAAGGGTTCTCTTCGATTGACTCTCGATTGACGTCATTGACCCAAAAGAAGGTAAAGTTCATATGGTCGGAGGCATGTGAAATGAGTTTCCAAGAATTGAAGGATAGACTTACTTTCGCTTCGGTGTTGACTTTACCGGAAGGGACTGATGGTTTTGTTATTTATTGTGATGCCTCGATAATTGGGTTAGTATGTGTCCTTATGCAGAATGGGAAAGTCATTACCTATGCTTCAAGGCAACTCAAGATTCATAAAAAGATTATCCTACCCACGACCTTGAACTAGCGGAGGTTTTGTTTGCCCTTAAGATTTGGAGACATTACTTGTATGGTGTTCATGTGGATATATTTACCTACAACAAGAGTTTGCAATATGTGTTTAAAAAGAAAGATCTAAATCTTCGCCAAAAGAGGTGGCTTAAGTTACTAAAGGATTATGACATAGTGTTCTCTATCACCCCAGTAAGGAAAATTTAGTGGCGGATGCCCTTAGTCGATTATCGATGGGCAGTTTTGCTCATATTGAGGATGATAAAAAAGAGTTGATTCGAGATGTTCATAGATTGGCCTAATTGGGTGTTCGGTTAGTTTACTCTACCAAGGGTGGTTTTATGGTTCAAAATCATCTTTTGTGACAATGTGAAAGTTAAGCAAGTTCTTGACCTGACGTTGGTAGAATTGAAGGAAGCGGTGCTTAAAAAGTCTGTGGAGGCTTTCTCCCAATGGGGAGATGGTGTGCTTCGGTATCAAGGTCGTTTGCGTGTTGCTAATGTTGATGACTTGAGAACAAATCTTGTTAGAGGCCCTTAGTTCTCGATATTCCATTCACCCAGAAGCCACCAAGATGTACCCTAAAATGCGGGAGATCTATTGGTGGAATGGGATGAAGAAGGATATTGCAGAATTCGTGGCAAAATGTCCCTATTGTCAACAAGTGAAAGTTGAGCATCAAAAGTCGGGAGGTTTGTCTCAAGATAATGGCATTCCTACTTGGAAGTGGGAAGATTTGAACATGAACTTCACTGTACGTTTACCACACACTCGGTGACAACATGACTCAATTTAGGTTATTGTAGATCGGATGACAAAATCGGCTCATCTCATTCCTGTCAAAGTTTCTTATTCAGCAAGGACTATGGAAAGTTGTATTTGAATGAAATGGCAAGGTTTCATAGAGTGCCCGTATCCATTATCTCCGATCGTGGTACTCAAATCACTTCTCAGTTTTGGAAATCGTTCTAAAAGGGTCTTGGTACTCGTGTTAAGCTTAGTACGACTTTTCACTCACAAACCGATGGGAAAGCAGACCGTACTATATAAACTTTGGAAGATATGTTGAGAGCATGTGTAATTGCCTTCAAGGGTAATTGGGATGATCACTTGCCTTTGATTGAGTTTGCCTACAACAATAGCTATCACTCAAGCATTAGTATGTCTCTATTTGAGGCCATATATGGTAGGAGGTGTAGATCTTGTATAGGTTGGTCTAAGGTGGGTGAAGTTGCCCTAATAAGTCTTGAGTTGCTATATGAGGCTATTGAGAAAGTTTAACTTATTAGAGAAAGGTTGAAAATGACTCAAAGTCGACAAAATTCCTATGTCGATGTGAGAAGAAAAGATCTTGAGTTTGAGTTATATGATTGGGTCTACTTGAAAATTTCACCTATGAAGAGCATAATGAGATTTGGGAAGAAATGGAATCTTAATCCCCAATATGTGGGACCATACCAGATTTTGAGGCGAGTTGGCAAGGTTGCTCATGAACTTGATTTGCCTAGTGACTTGGCATCAGTGCATCCAATTTTCCAAGTCTCTTAGTTTAAGAAATGTGTTGTAGATCCAACATCTATAGTTCCGTTGGAAGGTTTGGGAGTTAAGGAGAATATTTCTTATGAGGAAGTTTCGGTTGAGATTTTGGACTGGCAAGTTATGAAATTGAGAAATAAAGAAGTTGCTTCTGTGAAAGTTCTTTAGAGGAATCAGTTAGTTGAGG
Source organism: Solanum tuberosum (assembly GCF_000226075.1). Lineage (NCBI taxonomy): Eukaryota > Viridiplantae > Streptophyta > Magnoliopsida > Solanales > Solanaceae > Solanum > Solanum tuberosum. The sequence continues at coordinate 41,084 of NW_006238993.1, forward strand.
GTGCTACTTGGGAGGCCGAGGATGATATGATTTTCCGTTATCCTTATGTCTTTCCCTCCGTCCCTACTCAAGCTTGAGGTATTTAGCTCCTCATGGTTTATTCTCTTGGTGTCATGTGTGTTAGATATTCCCATGATTTCCTCATTATGCATGATTCATGAAAATCATAAATTTGAGAGAATGAGTTTACTTGATTGATTTCTAATTGATTATGTGCATTTGAGTATCATTTTCATATAGACTTAATGATATGATGTTTTGGACATGCCTTAGCTTGGACTTGATGTTTCCTCCTCAGATATGTGTATTTATGTAATTGCATGCATGTTGGGATGTTAAATTAAGTTTCTACATTCCTTATGATGTCTTGAATCTCATTCGAGGATGAATGTTCCCAAGGAGGAGAATTGTAACATCTTAGATTCAGAAAGGTAGAATTTGCAGGTTTTTGGAGGATCTGGTGCCAGTTCCGACGGATCAACCTAGGACCCGTGGACTGAGTCACGGTCCGTATGTCAGCTCCGTGGATGAACAACCCAAATCCCTAAAAATGTTAAGTTTCAGTACTTTTTCGACAATTCACCGGGATGACCCGCCATCCAATGCACGAGGCGTGGATAGGTCTCGTAGGTAAGTCACTGAATTAAAGAATTCTAGGGTAAAAAAGTGTGACCCACGATCGGGACCCACGACCCGTCATTGGGACCATGGTCCATCGGTGGGTCCCATTGTTTAAGGTCAGGGTCTCTAAACCCATCGACGGCTGACCAGGACTGTCTGTTGGTGGAACCACGGACCATAGGTCCCACCGTCGATGGTGTCACAATTATTTTCTCAGGGGCCTTTGGGTATTTTTCTAATTATTCTAGCCTAACACTATGTCATTTTACCCTTAATCTAAAGTACTATATATATATGTTTTTACACCAAATTCCCCCAATTTAAAATCATTCTCTCAAATTCCTAAAAGAAGAACAAGTCTTCCTCTCAAATATTTCTCTCTCTAGAAGTTGAAGAAGAAAGCTAGATTTTGCAAGTCAAGTCTCCAATTCCACCATTGAAGTCAAGATTTTGGCATTAACGTATAATAGTTTTCATTCATGGAGCCCTTTCCTCCACGGAGTTCCTAAATTCTCCAATTTACAAAGTTAGAAATCCCCAATTGAGTTAGGTTTTTCTTCCATGTCATGGGTTCCTTGCAATGTTGATTTACTTAATTGATTTATGAAGTTTTACGCATGAATTTATAAGATCTCATGATTTTAATATGAATCCCCATGAACCCATGCTTAACCATGTTTTCTAGAAATTGATGATTGATAGTGGGTTTTAAACTATGAAAGATGAATTAGGGAATTATGTATGTTCTTATGGAATTGATGAGATATAATGTAGATTTCTTTGAGAGTAAAAGCATATATGTTGTTATTGTGGTTAATTTTTGTGAAAAGATTGCTCACATAACTACCACATGCTTGAATGTGAAAGGTTTTCTCACATAAAGGATTCTAAGGTTGAAAGGTCTTCTCACCTAAAATGAATCAAAGTTAAGGAGCTATTCTAATGAAAGCTAGCTTGGATTTGTTACTTAATTGTACCTTTCCATGGATGACATATGATTTAGCTTGAATTGGCAATATGACGTGCCTTTCCATGGATGAAAAAGATAAGTTAAGAAAAATGAGTCTTCCATGGGATTTACGCTTAGCATCGAGAGGATATTGAGATGGAAGCTCTCTCGTGAGTAAAGGTCAGGTTTCTAGAAGCAATCTTTTTATCCCATACCTATGTGCCCCATAGGATGATTGTCTTAGATATACATTAGCTAGTGGATCCACATAAGCTAGAAGTTCATGGTCTTACCTTGGCAAGTAGGAAACCCATTCTCGGTGTGGGGTAGACACTGGATTCTGTGTTGATAGCTCACATGGTCTTATAGGTCAGTTAAAGGTAAACCTCCCACAATAATGAACTAAGGTTACTTTAAGAAGTATCTGACATGTGTTTTTAAGATGATGTCTATTTATATTGACAATTTTTATGACTGATGTCTTCTAACCCTTTTTATATCATGTTTTAGCTTGGTCACTGCATCTCATGGAGATACCACTTTTTAAGCATGTTTTCAAATGTTTTAAGTCATGGCTATCATACTTGATACATATTTTGCACTAACTCATACTCTTGCTTACATTTCCCCAAATTTAGGGAGAGACCTTACAAATTTGCACTTCCGTGGATAAGGATCCCATATAAAAAATTGCAGATTGGTGAGTCCTCATCATCCGAGGACTGAGCTTGGTTTTTCTTCTCTTTACTTTCAATTTGGAACTTGGTGTACGGGATACGCCCCGATAAATTTTGATGTACTAGATGACTTTGAGACGATGTGTAGACTTCCGTTTTTCTAACTTTTATATGTTGAAATTGTCTTTTAATTCTCTTTATTCTATTATCTTGTATGATCAATGCTAAGTGGCTTGTATGGAACCTCTCAAGGTCCTATTCGTCATGTTACGTTTAGGGACAACCTTGGGTCATGACATTGTGGTAAGTTGTTCATTTCGAATGATTCTAATGATGAAAAGGGAGAAACAAAAAGGCAGCTTGATAGTATAGTTATGTGTGGTGTGTTGTGGATGGTTTGAATGGTTACATTGGTTCATTATGGATAATGCTTCGTGATTGTGTTATTATGGATTGTGTATTGATATGGAAATTATCATCTTCTCATTATTTGTATGAACATGCCTAATGACGTGAGGCTAAAAATACATATTTTTAATCATTATTTTTTCACATTTGTTATTTATATTTGTCCTTTTTGAGCATAAATTTTATGAATTGTGCTAAATTGTGTATTTTATTTGTAGGATTAAAATTGGTGGAAAAATAAAGAAGTTTGGAGCTAAAACGAATAAAAGATTGAAGGTTCAAGAAGGAAATCAAGCATGCAGCTTAATGGATTAAATTTAATAAAATAATATATTTGTATATATGAGGAGAAAGGCTGCGAACAATTTGCAATTGAAATTGGGTACTACTGCTGCCACGTGTCAGCAGCTGGAGGTCTCATATTAGTATGAAAGGCGGCGAGCAACGTGAAATTCCAGAAATACGCGTACAGTGGAAAACCCAATTTAATTGGGTTTTGTTTTCCTAATTTGTCTTGAACTCAATTATTTTATTTAGGATTTCTCTATCTATAAATAGGGGATGAAAAATTATTCTTAAAAGGAGGCCAAGAACCAAGATACAAAACACAATATAAATTTTCTTCTAGCTTAGGAACTTTGGAAGAGCCGCCGTGGAGGCCGGAGAATTGTGGTTTATTCTTTCTTCTCCTTTATTATTTATTTGTATTCATGATTAATAAAAGATAGTATAGCTATTGTTTTTAACTTTTTATGATTAACACAAGCATAATTATTTTAATAAATTTTGATTGTGTTTTTGAGATAATGAGTAGCTAACTTTCATAACCAAGGTTGTGGGAACCATGAACGATTAACAAAGTATGAATAGTAAATAAACAATTCTTGAATAGTGTTTTGCATGCATTGATAATTCTTTCATTCAAAAGTCTTTTTAACGAGTGCACGCGTTAGAACTCGCCTTGTTGCTACTTACCGGACCAAGGAGGTAATCAACAAGAAAAGAATTATCAACATAGATTTAGTGTGATACTATCTAATAGGCTAGTGTCGATTGGTGCGAAGTAATAACTAAGCCAAACATCGATTATGATGTCTAATATGAGGTAAAGGTAAGAGTTAGTAAACCATACACACGTAGCCGGATCAAGGTGCGGGGTGAAATTCTCTAGATGCCGGACCAAGGATTTAGAGATACCTAACTTATCACTTTGCATGTAATACACTAGAAAAGGATTACTATTATTAGGATTACCGCGTATGAGCTTATGGGGAACTCATTCTTAGTTACTTTTAATAATCTGAATATAAATAAATACTTAGTTCAAAGCTATCTTTTTATATAACGACTATCGAGTTAAATATTTGTTATTGACAATATTCTTCCTTATTCTCTGTGGGATCGACCCCGACTCATAGTTGGGTAAATATATTACATACGATCATTTATATTTCTTTTCAAGAGGTATATTTGAACGTTATCACCTAACTACATTGGTTCTGAATCACTGTGATGAGATCAATTATGATGATTATACTGAAGGGAAATGGTTTCGGCGGATGCATGGACCTTGTTATTCTCCCATGGGTTCCGGCCTTAGTCTCAGCAGATGTGTATCGTAGGACACACATGCATCACTACATGTGACATTTCATTTCATTTCATTGCATATTATTTACATTTCATGATCTTTGTGAGTGCTTGTTATGGAACTTGTGGTTGTTGAATATGATCTTTTGTGTTGGTGAATTGTGTCCATTGAGGTGTTGTTATACATTTTGTGTGCTATATAAATGTTAATTGTTAGGTGTGGCTGATTATGTGTTGCTTATAGTTATGGAGGTTCGGTTGGAGTGTTGGGGGTACTTGTATTCTATATTGTTTTACTTTGAGTTAAATGTTTACTTATTGAGAACTACGTTGTTTGGTTCACTCCTTTGATTCAAAAATTGTGTATGTTACGAGCTCGGATCATCGTAATTGCATTTTCTTCTCTTCTACGTCTGAGGCTTACTATGGAAAGTTGTGAGGTAGTTGTTTGTCATCTCGACAGGCTCCTCTTCCTCTTTTATTATGTTCTTTGTTCTATTCTAGAAACAAAGAAATTCACACTTGTACTTCGTGAATCTATTGTCATACTTAGAGAATTATACACATGACAACCAGGTTTTGGGGTTATATTTGAGTTATGTTATCTGCGTTGTTGTAATATGTTAGTTATTCGGTTTTACTTCCACATTTATCTCTTGAGTTGGGATTTAGGCTGACTTGTCTTGGTGGGATAAGACAAGTGTCATCACATTTGTTTTTGGGTCGTGACAATAAAGTTCTCTCTTATAATCATGTCTTGCTCTATTTCATATTTCCAACAACACCTTGTTACTTCTAAGCTCAATACGTAGCTACATTTCGATGAGCACACTCTTTTGTTCTTGAGTAACCCTATCCTAGTTTTTAGTTATTCAGAGTGCAGCTGAAAGTTTCCTTTCTCCACTTCTACTGCATATTTGTCAATACTTAATAAGAGACTTTGTTTTTATAGATCCTCAATTTGTTCTTCCAAGTGCTGTATATCTCCTCCTTAATTTTCTAAATTTGATTCAAGAGACCTATATAATTCACTACCTTCTTCTGTAAAGTATGAATATTTTCATAGGTATCCTTATCAAATGTATGTATTTTACAAATTTCATCTTCAGACTCTTGGTTTGAATTGTCCATTAGAGCCAAGATATTTTCTTAGTCAAATTATTCTTTCTCTACAAAGGATTGATTATTTTATCTTGGTTCAACATCCTCATCATCACTTGAGGAGTTTCCATTGCATGTAATGATTTCTTAATAATTTGATCTACTAATTGCCCAGTGGACATCATACTTCTAATGAATCTTTCCCTTTTTCTTTTGTTAGGATTACACATTTTCCAATTGTCTTGCTTTTCTATGAAATCTCAAACAAAGTTGTTTGATCATCCACTTTTGTCGCATCCTTATGTGTTTCTTTTATCAGGTCTTGGTATTAAGGTGTCTCCTCTATTTAGAATTCATATTCTCCTAATTATTCTTTGAAACCTCTTGGTGAGTAGTGTCATATCTTCTTCATAAAAGTCTTGACATGAGTAGCTGAAAGGACCAGGTTTACATCTTTACTTGTGGGGTGATCATTTAAATCTAGAGAATTCTCATGACATAGGCATTCAAATTTTCCCATGATTTAATCCATCAACATAGTTTTCAGGTTCTTTGCTTCTATTATGAAATTCATTTTGCTTTCCTAAGAGTTAGGTTGGACATAAAAAAAAAAAACTCAATCTCTTGCTTGAGGAACTAACTTCTTTAAGTGAGTTCAATAAGTAGTGATGTTAGTGAATCATTGTACATATCTTAAAGAGATTCTTCGTAATTCACCTTGAATAACTCATATTGTCTGTTCAACAAACGAAATTTTACATTTCTTGACCTGATTTGTCCCCTCATATGTGGTTTTCAAAGTATCTCACACTTCTTTGGCAGTCACACATAGAGATTTTGTTGTTTCATTAAGTCAAATTCTACAAAAATAAGTAGTTTCTTTGCTTTCACACTCTTTTAGATTTTCTTTATGAGTGCCTTGATAGCTTCATGTGTATACTTTTTATATTTCTTTGGGGACAAATATATTTTCACTATCATCATTTGTACTGATAATAATTCGACCTTGTTGTATGGTCTCCTCATAACTCTAGATCTTCTCTGACGATAATCTCTTGCATCTTGTCTTTCATATCCTAAATATTTGCCATTAACACATGGTAACCTTCTTGTTTATTGACCTTCTTGTACTAACCATCTTTGTCTTTCAAAGTATAAGTATTTATTAAAGATCTGGCTTTGATATCAATTGCTAAATCAGATACCACCACTAATCTGGAGGAACCATCGTTACTCAAATACACCAAGAAAGTAAAGTGACAAATATGTAAATCAACATAAGTATTTTAGCATGGAGAACTCCTTTCTTGAAATAGATAAAAATCATGAGTCACCTCCTATAAGATTTTCTCAGATTCTTCACTAAACTCGAACAACTTCAAGGCTATAATTACTTTTTACACCTCACAATTGTTCCCAAAAGTCCTCGTCTTCTACCTTCTTCTTTAATAAATCTATCTAGTCAATGAAGTTCCTTACAAATACCAAACAACACCTACTACAATTAACTAAGAATGTAATTAAAATTTTGTCATGGAACCACACAAAGAAACTAACTATTACAACTCATGAACTATATAAGATCAGGTTCTTTGGTTGTAGTAGTTGCTTCTTCTTTGAGAATCTTGTGTGTGCTAGACAATTAACATTTTTTCCAACTTATTATTTTTACATTTTTTAACTTATTTTAGTTTAGTTCTTCCTATTTTCTAACTAGACGTAGTCAACTTTAGTTGTTTAACTTTATGAAGTTAGTGGCCCCTTTTATGGTTTTTAGTGGCACATGTTCTTATTTAGTTTTAACATCCACTTTGTAAGTGACTACTAGATAGGAAATGGTTAGAATTTTCCTTGTATAAATTTAGATCTTCTACAAATACAAAGCTGGAATTTCATAAATTCAGACTATTTTTATTATTCAAATAAGTTTCCTGAGTGTTTATGTTTTAACTATGGTATCGGATCCTATAGTTGATCTTAGAGGACCAAAATATTTTAACCTTCAAAACAAATGGCATCCAACAACCTACCTTTAAATCCATCATTCACTTTCACCGGTGAAATTTACCAATTCTAGTATGTGAAGATGCAAGCTTTTCTGGAAGCGTATATGATGAATCCTAGATTTTGACTAATTTAAGGCTTGGTTTTCATACTTTATTGTCCTCAAATGCCGAATTTATGCTCGAAACTGATGTTAAAGTGTGGATTTGCAGCAATGAAGGTAAAGGATCAAAGCAAGGACATTACCCGGCAAAAAAGAGATAAAAAAATGAAAAAGACTGAAGAGGACAAAAGCTGAGAATCTCCAAAGCCACTTTGCGACTCGCGCAGTGACAGTTTGGCTTGCCTAAAGTTCCAAACTGTTAGCCCTGGGGAGAAGCCAACTTGGCGATGGACTTGTACATTTTGCAAACCGCCGACCAGATCGGCAACACATCCTGGAACACCTAAAGTTACAGAATCTTAAGGATAAAAAGCCAAGGAAGACTGACGATGAGATAGAGACGCCCGACTTACCTCGCCTAGTGGTCCTGCAGCCAAAATTTGGGAAACTATAAATTGAATTTTAAAAAGAGTTTTAAAGAGTCTTGATATTATTTTCTAAGTCCAATTTTAGTTTTCTTCCATTTTTATTGTTCTTTGAGTATTTATCCATTGGATTAGGACTTTGAGTTTTAGCATTTTGGATCATTGTAAAGACTTGGATTGCAATACCTTGAGCATGGAGAACTTGTTTGGTATTGATTTCTATATTTTTATGATGCTTGGCTAAAACTCCAATACTTGGGGTGTGATTATGTGATTATTTGTCTAATTGGCTTATGGTTATTGTTGTTTAATAATATAAATGTTGTTTTAATGTCGGTTTGATTGATAGTTGAGTAGTAATTTATAAATTGTAGTTGTAAATACAATTTTAGTATAGTGTTATGAGCTTGCGAGAGAGAGGGGTTTTAAAACTAAGGTTGTCGATTGATGATTGTAGTGTGTGAGTTGTCATGGTTTCAGCTCGAGAGAGTAAATCTTAACTCATTCCTACTTATCTAGCTCGAGAGAGTAGATAAATTAAGGTTTTGGGTTGTTTTGTAATGTTAAGCTTGTCAACGTTTGAGAAAACTCGTTTGAACCGTAATAGTTGTTCGAGCGAAAATTATTGCACTTATAGTCTAGCCTACCCACAATGATTCAATACTTTATTAATAAACTTCAATTACCCATATGACGAAATTAGTCTATAATCGATCACATCCCAAGAATTCCTTCCTACTTGTCTAATCCCATGTTTTAGTGTGTTTTGTAGTTGTTAATTGACACATTCAAACCGCCCATTTGACATTTGTTGTCAAACCTTTGACTTATTTTATTTGATTTTGACAATCTCTACTTCTATAACCGATTAGAATTGTATCATTCTTAATTGAATTCCATATTGTACCGGTCCCTGTTGGTTCGACCCCAACTCTTTGTTGGGTTTTATACTAGATAACGATATCTTACACCTAGTATTGGATGAGGTGTACTTTAAGCGTTTATCAAAAATGGCGCTGCTACCGGGGAGTGGTGTTGCTGAATTCTCCTTTTGAAGTTGGTTTGTGATTTTTATTATGTTATAGTTGAACCCTTTTACTATTTGTTGTCGGTTGTTGTTTTTGTGCACATGCGACGAAATGAGTGTCAACAGAAGCAATGCCAGCCAATTCAGCAATAATGATGATATTGACAGTCTGAATGATGGACCGGTGAAAGGGTTATTTGGTGTTTTGGCGCATAAGGACCCGCATAATCATATTAGAAATTTCGTGGATGTGTTTGGTCCCTTCCCATTAAAGAACATATCCAAAGAGTTCGTTCGACTTAGATTGTTCCCATTTTTATTGATGGGAGAGGCTACCAAGTGGTTAGCCGACTTACCTAGGAACTACATTACTACTTGGGATGAATTGACCGAAGCATTCTACACAAGGTTCTTTCCTCCTTCGAGGATGATGATATTGAGGGATAATATCCAAGGTTTCAAACGATTGGATGGTGATACAATCCACGAGACTTGGCTACGATTTCAAAAGTTGCTACTTGAATGTCTGACTCACGGACTACAATATTTCTACCGAAGTATAGATTCAGTGAACAAAGGAGTGGCTGATCAACTTGTCCAAGGTGGTATTATGCAACAACCATTTGAGATTGTTTCTACTTTTCTTGATGGTATGAACAAGGTCAATCGAGCTTGTTATACAAGAGAGGACCAAGTGTCTCCTTTGACATTTAGGATGACGAAGGAACAAATTGAAAAAGACCAAGAGCAGGACCAAATCATGGCTAAAATGATGATGCAATTGGATCTTTTGTCAATGAATGTGATGAGTAGTGGTACTAGAGCTGTGAATGTTGTTGGTGTGAGCAGGGTGAACCCCGATGAAGCACATTTTGAGTCTCTTAATAATGAGAAAGTGAGTTTCCTTGCAAATCAAGGTGGTGATTTTTGTCCGAGCTATTCTAGGTCAAGGGGGGGAGGGGGAGAATCAATGTTGGAATAGAGAACATGATGATGGTTGGAGAGACCGTGAAAGGGAATGGCGTGATCATGGTGCAAGTTGGAAGGAGAGAGATTGGTAGACGAAGAGATATGTATCTCCCCATGAGCGTCAAAAACCTAAAGATCAAAAGCAAGATGCAGAGAGTTTCCGCACGGAAAATATACTCTCACGCATTCTCAACAAAGTGGAAGGCTCGAAAAAAGTGTTGAAAGAGATGAAGGATGACGTCTCAACTCTAAATCAGACGGTGACCTCTCACTCAGTCTCCATTAAACAACTGGAGACACAAATGGGTCAAATCTTAACTCATTTGAATCCAAGGTATAAATGAGGGTTGCCAACCGACATAATGGCTAATCCCAAAAATGAAGCTTAAATTAGTATCTCTGTTGTGCCACGATGTTAGATAAGGCGCTTCTTGGGAGGCAACCCATGTTTTTAGTGTTTTTAATATTGCTTTTGAATAATAGGTATTGATTTTGCAGGTTGGAAAGATGAAAGTGTGGGAAAAGAAGCAGTACATGAGCCAAAAGTCCAGTCAGCGACACGGTGAACAGGTCAGCGTGCCCGATTTGGACCACCGTTTGAACCACCCTGCTTGATGGGGGGATTCTGTAAAACTCGGCAAGCCAAAAGTCCAGTCGGCGACTTGCCGAACAGGTCGGCGATCTTGACTTAGACCGCCATTTGAACCACCCAATTTGATGGGGACTCTGTAAAACTCGGCGAGCTAAAGTGATACTTGGCGACCACGACTAACTTCGCTGACGACGCGCGAACTGAAGAGTTTTTAAAAGGTCAACCGTTTTAAATTCAAAATCTCTTCATTTTCTTACTTTTCAACTTCCACACTCTCACAACCGATATTATATTTTTCGTATTTCTGTACTTTTGTTCTCGTTTTGCTTGGTATCTTTTGCTCGAGGATTACTTTGCTTCCTAGCGTTTCAAATTTTTCAGCATTAAAGGTTTGTTTTCTGAACCGCATTTTAAATATGTGGTTGAAATTGAATGCATGTGCGTTTTATGGTTGTTATCTGTGCTTTGTGTTGTTTTGTTTATCGTATGGAAGTTTGTTTTCCCGTAGTTGGTTTGAAATTGTGGTGTTGCCCTTAAATAGTAAATTCTCATGTCGTTGATCATTACAATTGAGTTAAAATTTTTGGGTTGTGTTGAAAATGTTTTGGGTCTAGCGGGGTGAAGTTTTAGTAACCCCGAATTGTGTTAATTGTCTAATTTTTGCCCGATGATAGAGAGGTAGACGTCATTCTTAAGGGCAAAAGACGTCAATTGGCCAATTTTGGCAAAATCGGTGGATGTCTGAGTACCCGTGGGCATGGGTGTAATACCCCAGAAATAAGTAAGCTAAACATGAGGGTTAACGTCAAGGAAAAAAGGGCAAAGGCGAGGGAGAATGGGCAAGGGTCAAGGGAAGGGGCCAAGCCTTCCCAAGCTTGCCAGGGCACCACCCACACTGCCATGAGGGTCTTCACGCCCCGTGGTGGCCACCACACCCCGTTGTGCCACCCGTGGTGGTGAGGCAGTAAGGCCCCTAAGGCTACACAAGTTGGCCTTCTCCACACGACCCACTTCACGTCCTATGAAGGCCTAGACGGCTCGTGCGAGTGGTCGTGGTCTTGCCTTCACCATGTGGGGTTTTTTGTTAAGGTGGCATAGATACTGGTCAGGGGACCACATGCACCTTCAAGGGTCGTGGTGCCCTTGATGGCTCGTGAAGAGGGGCGTGGCCCCTGGGCTGGTCACTTAAGTGAATGGTTATTTTGGGTAATTTCTTTTAAAGTGGGTTTTAAGTGAGGTCATTTTGCCTAAGTTTTATACACCTATATAAGCCTTTTTAGGTTAGAACTCACCCGATTCAACTCATTATTTCCAAAACCCAAATCACTTCCCAAAAATTGATTCTCTCAAAAATTCTCTCTAGAAAACTCAAAGAAGAAGAAGAATAAGAAGAAATAAGTGGGAGCTAGGGTTAAAAAAGCAAGGTTTTCACACCAAATTCATAGGGCTTTGTCATCGAGTTATGGTAGTATTTCATCGATGAATAGCTTTCATCTATGGAGTCCCTTCAAAATCCCAATTTCAAAGATAGAAATCCCCAAAAGTTGGGGTTTGATTCCAAAGTCATGGGTTCCTTTCAAAAATGATTCTTATGTTTAAATTATGTTATATTAAGTATAAATTGATGATTTAATATGGTTTTATGATGAATCCCCAAGAACCCATGAAAACCCCATATTTCTCAATTATGATCTTGTGATGTGGGTCTTTGTTGATGAAAGAAGAATGCTATGAAATTATGCATGTAGTGATTGGGTTACTTGAATTATGATGATATCCATGTCTAATGTTTTGAATTCTTGATGTGTTGATTTGATATGAGCGTTGAACCATGAAAAGAGTATGAAATTATGTATGTTTTATGACGATATATGACTAGAATTGTTTAAGAATGAAGCATGTGGGTAGAATACCTTGAGACTTAGGTCTATGAGATGTTTATGAGAAGTATTTCTTGAGAGTAAAGCTTGTAGTTATGAATGTTGATTCCTAGGGCTTTGAGAGTAAGGCTAATGTGTTAGATTATGAATGGTGAAGCTTTGAGAGCGAAGTGTTAATAATTATGATATTGTTGTTTTATTGATTGAAAGGCTATTCTCATGAAAACATAATGAACATCATGTGACAGGCTTCCTCACATAATGAAGATTCTAAGGTTAAAAGGCTTTTCTCACCTAATTTAGTCAAAGGCTAAAGAGCCATCATAAGTAGATCATCGATTGTGATAGTTTCTCATGCATGGTCCAAAAAGTTTAATTAATGATCTACCTTGAATCGGTAGGCCAAGGGCACCCTATCAAGAGTAATTCTAAAGAGTTGAGTTAATGATGTACCTTGAATAGTTAGGCCAAGTGCACCCTTTCATGAGTAACTTAAAAGAGCTATTCTAATGATGTACCTTGAATCGGTAGGCCAAGGGCGCCCATTCATGAGTATTGATGTTAATAAAGAATTAACTACTCCGTGGGAATTTAATGCTTGTCACCGAGTGGATATTGTGTGAGGTGGAAGCTCTCCCGTAGTAAGGCCGGGTTTCTAGAAGCAACCTCTGTAGATGGAAGCTCTCTCCCGTAGAAAGGCCGGGTTTCTAGTCAAATCTCCTTATCACATAAACTACATACCCCGTAGGATATTTTGCTAGTGGATCCACCTAAGCTAAAATTACCGGCTCTACCTTAGGCAAGTAGACCAACCCTTTTCGGTGTGGGAGTCACCAGATTCCATGTTAAAGCTCACATGGTCTCATGTCGGTTAAGGCTTATTACCACAACAAGAAAAATAATATGAATTATGAACTATGGTTACTCAAGAAGCTTTTATATGAGTTTTCAAGGTCTTAAAGATGATGAATATGAATGATGGCCTGAGGAGGTTTACTTAGCACGGGTGAGATTTATGGGGTCTTAACCATGCATTGCATAAGTATGCTTTGAGGTTACTTATGAAGTGTTTCTCTTATGTCTTGATGATCTATGTATTGACTATGTTTATGACTTATGTTTTTCCACTATCTTTATGAGCATGTTTAAAACTTGGTAAAGTGCATGCTTTCAAATGAAATGTCACTTTTTGCATGTCTTAAATGTTTTTATGCTTAGCTGTCATACTTAATGCATTTATGTACTAACGCCTACTTTTCCTACATTTTTCCCTAAAGTATAGGGTTTGGTTCTCGAGGTGATCATTCTAGTGGCTAGAGCTTTGACTTGAGTATCTTCCGAGCTTCTTGGTGAGTCCTCATGGTTCGAGGATGACTTTTTCCTATATTGTTGTCCCTTTATTGTATTTCCTTTTCGAACATGTTGTATGGTCTAGGCCATATTTCATTCAAAGATTGTAATAGATGGCTATATTGAGACTAAGTATCTAGACTTCTGCTTTCCTTTATGAAAATTTTTTAGACTTGAATTGTGTTTTTACTCTTATTATTTTATTGCATCTATTATGAGAACTAAGTGTCTTGTCTTGAATCCTTCAGGGTTCTATACGCCATGTTACATCTAGGGGGTATCCCTAGGTCGTGACAAACGTCTTTTGGGTCTTTCTTTAATTGCATAATGTGAGTAATTTTGTTTTCATGGGCTGCGGGCTTGATTTTGATGTGCAGGGAAAAAATCCGGCATGTTGGGCTACTTGGCGAGCTGGGTCGAGCTCCCTGAAATTTTTCTTAACTTTATCTAACATTGTTCACATTGTTTTGCAATTATGGCTAGACCCAAAGTCACTGGTAGAGACATACCTCCCCGAAAGCGGGCACGTGGAATTACAATTAACGAGGAAGCGACTGCTTCTTGGGAAAAACCTACGAAACTTCCTCCAAAAGGAGGTAAAGGCAAGGGCAAGGCGCCCATTGAGTTGACACCTGCAAAGGAAAGGTCTGATAGTGAGGGGGTCTACTCCATACACCTCATTACCTCCGGCAATGAGAGTTAGTATGTGGATTGTTCTCCGGCCTCTATCTCCAAGCAGGAAGATGATCTGTTATTATAGGCTAGGTGAGCGGAGCTATGCTCCAAATCGATGAATGATCCATCTAGGATCCAAGTGCCTCCTCATTCTCCTCCTCCAGGTGCAGTCTCAACACATGCAATGGTCCAGGCACCACAAGTTTAGGGTCGTCCTCCCCGGTCCCTCAATCGACTAAAGGCGGAGGGTTCGAGGACCATATTATAATAAAAGAGGTTGTCCACTGATGGTGTGGTGGAAAAATATCAATAAGTGTGGAACATTCTAAATTTTCACAAGTTTGAAGTTTTTACAAATCACCGGGGCCCTTACATTCCTACTTAGGTCTGGGAATTCTATGCGGCATACGGAGAGTTGGTGCTAAAGGGGAAGAAGAAGGAAAGTGCCTTCAAACCAGTTGACTTCATAGTTGTTCGAGGAAAGAAGGTCAAGTGTAGATGTTTGGATATCAAAGTGGTACTGTGGTACTCAACGGATTTCATACATGATTACCCAGACTTGATCAAGAAGAAGACTTTGGAGGATTTTAAGGGTTAGTTGGAACCCTCATCTCCGATGTCACCGAGGTGGATTCAGGCAGGTGCACCTATCAAGAAGAAGGACCTAAACGTTGCAACCAGATACTGGTTCGGGTTCATTAGCAGCACCATTATGCCATCACAGAACAAGTCCATCCTCTAACACCCGAAGGCAGCCTGTCTAGGGTCGATTATAGATTGTTAGAGGCTGAACCTTGGACTGTTGATTGAGCGGCCATGAGAGCCAAGCAGAGCCAGTCCTCAGTCCCATTTCCAGTGCTAATCACTGAGCTGTGTAGACGGGCCCGTGTTTTGAGAGATGAGAAGATGGATGTGGAGTGGACACCCACCTCTTCTACTTACATGCGGCGTATTGTGGCCGAGTACATACGGGATGAGACCGACAGAAGGAGGGCAGCAATGGGGAATACATCCCTGGAGGTCGACGTTGATATGTTGCCGACTGAGGCAATCATGTACCCTCAAGCCAGCGGGCCCACTGGTACATCTGGCTCTTCTGTTTCTAAGACTCCTAGTACTTCTACTGCACCCCTTCCCGCTAGTTCTAATGGTGCCTCCCGACCTCTATCACCTAGGCTATGCTTTATAAGATAGGCCATTTGGCTCATTGTGCCGATGTGCGTGCCTCTCGGATTAAGGTTGATGTGCCTGGGCTGATAGAGCGAGCGATTACTGATGCCTTGGTCCCGATTAGGATTGAGAGAAAGGAGCTTCGAGAGTTTATTGAGGGCCACAAGTTGGCATTGGATACCCTTACAGTCAGAGTTGAGGCCCTTGAGCAGAGTCAGGGTGTTGCTGATATTGTAACAGACTTGAAGGCCAATATTATGGGGTTGAGGAAGTATGTGGACCAGCTGAAATCCATGGGTTTGTCGATGCTGTTTGGGACTGTGGAGATTCCTGAGATGCCGAGTGATGAGATTCTGGCCAGTTATGAGGTTCCTCCGGCTACTATCAGAGATAAGATTAGGGTTGATGATGCAGATGCCGAGTCCGATGCTGAGAAAAATGAGGAGCAGCTAGGTGTTATAGATAAGGTTGTCTATGATGATTTGGAGACCTAGAGAGAGCCATGGTGGATACAGATGTGCAGGTCTCTTTGTGGGACGTTTCTATGGTGGGCTCCAGTGGAGCCAAGGATGTTGATATGTCGAGCACCGATGCCCAGACAGAGGGAGTTGCCGACATGCAGACTTCATCCAAGATAACTCTTTTGCCTCCCTTTCTGTTAATTCTAGACTATATTTATTATTTCTTTGTATTTGAGGACAACTGCTATTTTTGTTGGCGGGGTGATGTATTTCCATACCCACCTCTATTAGGCAGTTTTTGTGAATATTGTGTTTTTGGGTTTTGTGAATGTTGGATCTGATGTTTGGTTTATATGTCTATATCTTGGTTTTTAATTCAAATTGGTCCAATGTTTTGAATTGCAAATGGTTTTGAACCAATTTTTTTAAAAAAAATGCCACCTCTTGTTATGTGAATGTGGATGTTCTCTTGCAATTTTGAGTGTCGGTTTTGGTCAATACTGATGACTTGAATAGTGCTCTTGTTTGAATGACATGTGTGTGCAAATCAGATGAGGCAAATTGAGTTACATAAGTCATATGTGAACTCATAGCATCTTATTGTGACTATGCGATTTGTTGAGTGGAACTCTTGTGATGACCATTGCACGTTTGCGAAAATGGTTAAGTCTTGTTTTGATAATTATGTTGGATGCCATATGTGGTGAGGTTGACTTGTAATGCATGGTTGGTTATACCTAGAACTTGCCACGTTGGTTCGATTGGCTATTATGAGTGATTGATAGAGATGGTCTTAGGCACAATATGTGGAGAGTGAACCAATTTTTCCATTATACCTCTTTGTGACCACTTTGTGAGAGTGTGAATATAGCTTGGCACCATTTGAGTCTATCATTTTCTTTGGAAGAACCTTGAACACAACTGACCCCTTTTCTTTCCCACCTATAATCTTCATGAGGCATTGGTTGTTATAAATAGCCGACTTAGGCCAAAAGCCTAAGTTGGGGGAGTGGTGAAAAATGAGGTCAATCAAGAAGTTTGAGAAATTCCTATCTTTTGAAAGATCTTGTTGAAAAAGATGGAACCCCTCCTTATAAAAAAAAGAGAAATATTGTTAAAATAAAGTGTGTGAAATGAGCAAAAGAAATGGGGTATCCAATAAGTTGTGCTTAAAAGAAGGGGGTGTGAATTTTGAGTATCAAAATGTGTTGTAAGAGAAGGTGAAATAATGAAATGCAGGCCATCCTTCATGAAGGTAGAAGTCACTAAGCCTAAATGATCATACCATTACCCTCAGCCCCGTTACAAGCCCTGAAAGAAATTTGTGATCTTGAATGAGCTAATTATCTTGTTGATTGGAAAATACCAGCAAGCCTATGAGGTAGGATCATGCATGTGCTTTTTTTAGAGAGTGAGAGTTGTTCCTGATTCCGAATTCTTAAAGTTGATGAGCTTTGTGTGAGCATGGAATCATTTTTTTTGTGTAAGGGCATTCAAATGCTTTTGTTGAGCTTGAGCTTGCATTTGAAGCAAGCATTGCAAACTTGAGTCCATTTGATGATGATTAGTCACAATTTGAAACTTAGAGTGAACAATTCAACTTTGTATGTGTAGTTTGAACCTCTTGTGTGCATGTGTGTTGAGTCTTGAGTAGCACTGTTTGTAGACATCCTTATTGAACTGATTGATCTTGAGTTTTTACTTGAGGACAAGCAAAAGTTTAAGTTAGGGGTGTTGATGAGTCCTAGATTTTGACTCATTTAGGGCTTGGTTTTCATAGTCTATTGTCCTCAAATGCCGAATTTATTCTCGAAACAGATGTTAAAGTGTTGATTTGTAGCAATGAAGGCAAAGGAGCAAGGCACGGACATTACCGGGCAAAATGGAGCTAAAAAGATGAAAAAGGCTGAAGATGGCAAAAGCTGAGAATCGCCAAAGCCACTTGCCGACTCACGGAGTTGCCTAAAGAACCAGACTGCCAGCCCCGTGGAGAAGCCAACTTGGCGATACATTTGGACATTCCGCGAACCGCCGACCAGATCGGCGACACATCCTGGATCGCCTAAAGTTACAGAACCTTGAGGATAAAAAGCCAAGGAAGATCGGCGATGAGATGGAGCAATTGGCGCGTCGCCGACCAAGACGGCGATGCCCGACTTACCTCACCTAATGGTCCTTGCAACAAAAATTTGGAAAATTATAAATTGAATTTTAAAAAGAGTTTTAAAGAGTCCTGATGTTATTTTCTGAGTCTAATTTTTGTTTTCTTCCGTTTTTACAGTTCTTTGAAGGGTTTTTCAAGAAGATTTGGATTAGGTCTTTGATTTTTAGCATTTTGGATCATTGTAAAGACTTGGATTGCAATACCTAGAGCATGGAGAACTTGTTTGGTATTGATTTCTATATTTTTATGATGCTTGGCTAAAACCCCAATTCTTGGGGTGTGATTATGTGATTATTTGTCTAATTAGCTTATGGGTATTGTTGTTTAATAATGTAAATTTTGTTTTAATGTGGGTTTGATTGATAGCTGAGTAGTAATTTATGAATTGTAGTTACAAATAGAATTTTAGCTTAGCGTTTTGAGTTTGCTGGAGAGAGGGGTTTTAAAACTAAGGTTATCGATTGATGATTGTAGTGTGTGGGTTGTCATGGGTTCAACTCGAGAGACTGAATCTTAACTCATTCCTACCTATATAGCTCGAAAGAGTAGATAAATTAAGGTTTTGGGTTGTTTTGTTGTGTTAAGCTTGTCGAGGTTCGAGCTTGAATCGTAATAGTTATTTGAGAGAGAACTATTGAAGTTATAGTCTAGCCTACCCACATTGATTCAACACTTTATTAATAAACTTCAATTACCCATATAGAGAAATTAGCCTATAATCGATCACATCCGGAGAATTCCTTACTACATGTCTTATCCTCTATTTTTGTGAGTTTCGTAGTTGTTAATTGACACCTTCAAACCCCCCCCCTACCATCTGACATTCGTTGTCAAACCTTTGCCTTATTTTGTTTGATTTCGACAATGTCTACTTCTATAACCGATTAGAATCACATATTTACTTATTAATTGAATTCAGTACTGTACCGCTCCCTGTGGGTGCGACCCTAACTCTTTGTTGGGTTGTATACTAGATAACGATCGCTTACACCTAGTATTGGATGAGGTGTACTTTGAACGTTTTATCAGTATGAGCTTTGGAAAACTGTGCCGGAAGATAAACCACTTGCTGCTCTACCAGCAAACCCTACCTTGGCTCAAATTAAATCAACAACAAAGAAAAGGCAAAGAAATCTAAAGCCAAGTCGCTTATGCAGAATGTTGTGGCAGATTATTTGTTTTACATAATCATGGCTTGTAAAACAAATGCAAGTGTTGGGATAGGTTGAAAGAAGAATATCATGGCAGCGATAGCACGTCAAATTCAAGTGTTGAACCTGAAAAGAGATTTAGTGTCCTAGAATATACAGGAAGATGAAACAATCAGTAAGTATGTTGATCGAATCTCCTCTATTGTTAATAACATTAGGATTCTTCGTGAAGAATTTGTAGACAAACGAATTGTGGTGAAAGTTCTTGTGACTCTTTCAGAGAGGTTTGAATCTAGGATTTCCTCTCTGGAAGAATCCAAAGACCTAGGTTAACTTTCATTAGGTTAACTAATTAGTGCTCTTCAAACACAAGAGAAAAGGAGGACTATGAGACGGGACAAGTTCACTGAAGGAGATATTTTTGTACAAAAGCAAATTTTTGGTAAAGGAAAGCAGTAGTTCAATCAAAAGAATAAGGGCAAGCATGATGGAGGAAACAATAGTGGATATATGAAGCAGAAGTTCCCTCCATGCAAACATTGTAAAAGAACTAAATCTGGAGAAGTACTATTGGTGGAGAGTCGATGCTATATGCGACAACTGTAAGCAGACGGGGCAAATATCCAAGGTCTACAAATCAAGATCAAAGGCCTCTAGAGCTTTGCAAGCACAAGTAGAAAAAGTTGTAGGTGCACATGATGAGTAACTCTTTGCAGTTTCATATTTTTTAATCAATGAATCCTCTAATTCATGGTTTCTTGATAGTGGTTGCACACATCACTTGTCCAATGATACTGAAATGTTCAAGTTCCTTGATGATACTTACAAATCTAAAGTAAAAGTGGGAAATGGTGAGGCAGTAGAAGTCAAAGGTAGAGGTACAGTGTCTATCTCAACAATATCAGGTATCAAATCTATTTCTGATGTTCTGTACACACCTGATATTAGTCAAAATTTGTTTAGTGTCGGGTAAATGTTTGAAAATAATTATTCTCTGCATTTTAAGAATCGCGAATGTGTTGTTTCTCACACTTATGGAGTAGAGTTATTACATGTAAAGATGAGCAACATAATGTTTTCAATTGATTAGGAGAAAATAACTGAGCAGGCTTACACTAATACTTCACAAACATGTACAAACCTAATGCTCAAATTTGTGAAACCTTCCAAGAGGGAAAGAAAACAAAATTGCCATTGCAAGAAAATCAAGTATGGAGAGCTAACCAGAAACTTCAGCTCATTCATAAAGATGTTTGTGGCCCAATGAAAATAGATTCATTGAGTGGTAACAATTACTTTCTACTCTTTATTCATGACTACACCAAAATGTGTTGGATTTATTTCATTAGATTAAAGAGTGAAATCTTTGATGTTTTTAAGCAATTTAAACCTTTAGTAGAAAATCAATGTAATCTTAGTATTAAGGCTTTAAGGTCTGACAATTGAGGAGAATATACTTCTTCTTAGTTTGTGGAGTTTTGTAATAGCATGGGTATTGAAAGCCAATTGACATTACCATACACTCCACAACAAAATGGTGTGTCTGAAAGGAAGAACATGACAGTAATGGAGATGGCCAGATGTCGTTTGCTCGAAAGAAAGATCCCAAATCAGTTTTGGGCAGAGGCAGTCAATACCTCTGTATATTTGTTGAACATATTGCCTACTAAGGCCTTGCAGGACATGACTCCATATGAAGTTTGGCGTGGGAAAAAAACCATTAGTACACCATATCAGAATCTTTGTGTGTACATGTCATTATCGAGTTCCAGAAACAAAGAGGAATAGGTTGGACAACAAGGCTCAAAAGGGCATATTTATGGGCTATAGTTCATCCTAAGGATACAAGATTTTTTGTTTGAAAGCAGAAAAACTAATTCCCAACCGAGAAGTGAAGTTTGATGAAGCAGCTGGTTGGGATTGGAAAAATCAGAAGACCTCTTATATTGATTTACTTTCAAAAGAGCAGCCTCAACTTCCAGAAGATGAACTAGTGGATGATTTACCAGTGAGGGAACTCAAACCTTAAAAGATGTCTATCAGCGGTGTAATTTGGTTACCTCTGAACCAACAAGCTATGTTGAAGCACAAGACTCTCAGGCATAGAGAAGAGCTATGCAAGATGAACTAGATATGATCGAGAAGAATGGAACTTGACAACTTGTTAACAGACCTAGAAATCACAAGGTGATTGGTGTAAAATGGATTTTCAAGACAAAACTCAATCCTAATGGAATAATTTGCAAAGATAAGGCTAGATTGGTGGTGAAAGGATATGCACAACAATATGGTGTGGATTACCAGGAAACATTTTCTCCTTTAGCAAGGTATGACAAAATCAAGCTTATTCTTGCATTAGCATCTCATAGCTTCTAGCATATTCATTAGCTTGATGTCAAATCGACTTTTTGAATGGTTTGCTTGCAGAAGATATCTATGTAGAGCAACCTGAGGGTTTCTCAAGTCCTCGAAAAGAGGATCAAGTTTATCTCTTAACGAAGGCCTTGTATGGCCTAAAACAAGCCCCAAGGGCATGGTATGAGAGGATGGACAATCATCTCGTCTAACTTGGATTTAGTAGAAGTCAAAGTGAAGCTACTTTGTATGTTAAAGTCACTGTAGGTGAGTCCTTAACTATTTCAATTTATGTGGATGACATGCTTGTGACAGGAAGCAAAATTGAACTAATCCAAAGGTTTAAGGATGGAATGGAGAAAATCTTTGAAATGACTGATCATGGATTCATGAAGTACTTCCTTGGCATGAAAGTGTTGCATTCTAGTGATGGAATTTTCATATGCCAGTAGAATTACATTTCGGATATTCTAAACAGGTACAAAATGCAAGACTGCAAACCTGTGAGTACTCCAATCTCTACTGGTGTGAAGCTTGGGAAGGATGAGGATTCCAAAAAAAGTGGATGATAGTGTGTATAAAAGCTTAATTGACAATCTTCTATATCTAACCGCAAGCAGACCTGACATTCTATTTTTTGTAAGTTTGCTCTCTAGGTTCATGCATTCTCCTAGAGACACACACTTCACAATGGCTAAAAGAGTGTTAAGGTATATTAAAGGAACAAGCATGTTTGGAAACTTTTTCCCAACATCTTCCGAAGTAACTATGAACCTGGTCGGGTACTCTGATAGTGATTGGGATGGCGGAGTTGATGATTCCAGAAGCATCTCTGGATATCTTTTATGTTTGGGACAAGTTGTTTTAGTTGGAGTTCTAGGAAACAAGAAACTACAGCTCAATCAACAGCAGAAGTTGAGTACATAGCTGTTGCATCTGTTGTGAATCAAACTATCTAGCTAAGGAAGATGTTGAAGGGCTTGAGCCATTAACTAACAAAAGCTACCAAGATCATGTGTGACAACAGTTCAGCAGTTTCAATCTCAAAAAATCCAGTGTTTCATGGTCGAACTAAGCGTATGAAGATCAAGTTTCAATTTAATAGAGAAGACCAACAATCTAATGAAGTGTTGCTTTTTCATTGCTCATCTGAGAACCAGCTAGCTGACATTTTCACTAAGTCACTGCCAAAGGAAAGGTTTGAAGATTTGAGGCAAAGAATTGGTGTTTGTCACAAAAATGTCAGGGAGGAGTGTTAGATATTGACATTTTTTTCCAACTTATTATTTGTATTGTTTTTTACTTATTTCAATTAAGTGCTTCCTACTTGCTAGCTAGACTTAGTCAACTTTAGTTGCTCAATTTTCTGAAGTTAGTGGCCCCTTTTATGGCTGTTAGTGGCACATGTTCTTATTTAGTTTTAGCATCCACTTTGTAAGTGGCTACTAGATAGGAAATGGTTAGGTATTTCCTTATATACATTCAGATCTTCTGCAAATTAACACAGATTTTGAATTTAGGAAATGGCTACTAAATTCATTCTATTTTTATTCTTCAAATAAGTTTCTTGAGTGTTTCTGCTTTAACTCTGTGAACTCTTCTCACTTTAATGCCTCTCTTCAGGTGTGGTTAAGATCCAAAAGATTTTGATATTTTCTATTCATAGGAGTATGTGGCTGCCTTACAGTTCTCTCATCCAACCCAGAATTTGTTGAAGTCTTTTCATGAATATATTTTATACTAGTTTAACTTGGTTTGTTTCTTTTTTTCATGCGTCTAACCTATTTTTTCCCAACTCCAAACTAACTCCATATGTATGATTAAAACTTTCCCTATCATTTTCTTGTCAAATTGAGCTAAGACCAATTATGAGTTAATATCTTAAAAGGTTACTCAACTATTAAAATTGATGCAACAAAATCATTGAACTTTGTTTTATATCAATAAAATCACTCAATTTAAGATTTTTATCTTCAAAAATCACTCAGTCAAATTTTATCATTAAAAAAAAATCTAACATGATAAAATAAATTATTTTGTATGTATTGAAACATAAACCCACAAATAAATAAAATAAAAATAAAAATCATTTACACTTCTTCTTGGAGAAAAATTACTTGGATTAAAAAGGTATCATGCTTTTCTTTTGGGATTTCGTTATGTGCCCTAAAAAAAGTTATAGTTTATTTTGTGCAATTATAATGTAAGAATTTAGATTTTTTGTTAAATTTCATGTCTCCGTTTCTTTTATAAACTGTTGTTGAGCTTCTTCTTTTTGTCTGTTTCTTTAATTTATTGACCAAAAGGACCCACGAAAAATTGTTTCAGATTATTCATGTTATTTTTCTTAAATAATGAATTTCTTCTTACAAAGTATGAAGGTTTAATTTGCCTAAATATTATGAAAAGAAAAAAGAAAAAATATAACAGTAAACACATTTTATGAACATATATGCTAAACTGAAATCTCTGACTCCAACTTTTACCAACAATTCTTCGGAAAGGCTTAAATTCTTATTCAAAAGTTAAATCGTAAGTTTATTAATATTAGCTTATAATAAATTTAGTTGTTCATATATGTGAATCCATTGTTTAAGAAGATTTTAACATGAACAATATTAACGAATCTTTCGAAGGCCTTTTTTTATGAGAATTTTTGTGGAAATAGAGAAAGAAAGCGAGAAGAGGTGTAATGGATTTTCTTTAATTTTATTTATTTATGCATTTTATGCTTCAATACATACAAAAATAATTTATTTTATCATGTTAGATTTTCTTTTAATGATAAAATTTGGTTGAGTGATTTTGGAAAATAAAAATCTTAAGTTGAATGATTTTTTTGATACAAAACAAAGTTTAATGAATTTGCTACATCAATTCTAATAGTTCAGTGACCTTTTAGGATATTAACTCGACCAATTATATATCTCCCAGGTTTTCTAGTGTACATGAAAAACAACTTCGATCAACGATCTCCTATATTCATGTTAGAGGAACATGTTCTCCGATCAAATTCACGCTAATCTCTCTATTTCCTTTTGGAGATTTTTTAAAGGACCTAGTTCTTGTACTTTTTTCTTTATTCTTCCTTGTAGATAGATTGTGACTGGTACAATGTTTGTCAATTATTAAAACATCATATGATGTTGAAAGTAGATTTAGAGTTCAAAATAACTTTTGACAGGTCAACATTATTATTACCTGTAGATTTAAAAATCTCGGTTGAGTAGAAAATAATTCTATTAATTCCCACAAACTGCTAAAATGCCATCAAACCAACAGAAATCTGAAGCTATGTACGTAATTAAGAAGATAAATAAAAAGGAAAGTAGGTTAGTATGTGGATGAATCGAATATTAATGAATAATAGCTAGTATATAGAGAATCTTACAATAATTGCGCGATAATTTGATGTATCAAACAAGTTCATAAATGTTGCTTTGGGGAGCGTTTCAAGGATGTCCAAATACTCCTGAAAATAATAAGGTCATGTTTTGCATCTTTGTAGCAGTAATTAAGATGCATGGTAGCTAGAGACATACTTGTATTGTAGACCTTTCATATGAAATATCATCTTTTCCTCTTAGCTTTCTTAGAGCAGCTTCAAACTCTTCTTGTTGTCCATTCATAGCCTGCTCCAATACATTCTCTTTATTTTTCCCTTGTTTCATGTAGGGGAAGTAGCAACTATACATAAATTCTAACTCTCTCGAAGGTAATACACATGTTGACAACCGTACAATATGACATGCCACTTAGTGACATGGTGAACAAAATAAAACATCCTCGGATCTGAACATGATCCATGCATCGGGATAAAACAAAACAATATATGTTGTTCAAGATTATTTTTGGCTATTAAAGTTATGATGGATGACAAATATAGATTGTTGAATTAGTGCAAATTAAGGGTTGAAATTGATGGGAAGCCATTAATGGCTGTATAAAAACTTGATTGATAATTAGATTGGAGTGTATAATTTTTGTAAATAGTTTTAAACTACAAGGATGGTTGAAAGAGAACTTCAAAACCCCCTTTGAGGTAAGTTAAAGATTACTTATGTAATTAACAACTTTGACTAGAGAATTCATCCTACGCGCTTCATAATTATGTTATCTATTTTTAACATTCAACCATATATCTTTAGACTAGTGTTCAAGTATTCTGCTATTTCTTAGTGCTTTCATCGCGTCTTTGATCATAATTTAGTATAGTTGACCTTATGTTGGTCTATTTGAATCTTGTAGGGAAGTTTTGATGAAATGAAAGCTAATCGAATTGAAGTGAGAAAGGAAGTGTTGAGGTCGCATTGTGTAACATTAGTGTTGCATCTCTCTTTGTCTGCGTGATAGCCTTGATGGTGCAAAGGAAAGGCATCCAAAACCTTCTTCTGAAACATCGGTAACTCAATGTGCCACTAGCACAACACGATGATGTCATGTTCCCTCTTCTGTGTGATACGATTGATGGTACATGCGTATCACACCCATTGCATGTCTCTAGTTTTAAGTAACACAATCTACCGCCAAACATAAAGTGTTGATCTCGTGTCCCTAAAGATTTTCCTAGTCCGAGTTGGATTTGGCATAAAAGACCTAGGTCATCTCATCCCCATTGTAACACAATAGTCTTTTAGAGTTAGGTTTGAACTCACTAATATTTATGGTTAATCCGAACTTGAGTAATAAATGTGTTAGATCAATTATAAAATCAATTTGGGGGTAAAGATTGCCCTAAGTCCAAGACAAGTTGAAAAGTGCAAGTGAATCAAAAGTTCCAATTGAGTACACATTCAACCTTTTGAGGTATGCGAAAAAATATTTTAAATACCCCCAAGGCAGGGGAAAGAGATCACTAAATACTCTTTTTTTTTCAAGTTAAGGGTTGTCCCTTCTCCTCCTATCTACATCTAAGGTAGGTTCATAAGCCACTCTGTGGTAAATTCATTCCATTAATACTATGAGATTAAGATACAAAAACAACATTATGAGTTCCTGGGTTGTGGAAATTCTTCAAAATACATTAAAGAGCAATTGAGGTGTGATTTGAGAAATTGATAAAGGTAAATACTTTCAACCCTTTTTGTGGTGCTTGTGAGTCAGTTTATAAATATCTCTTTCCGAATATACTATTGACTAAAAAGGTGATATGAACTAGGGCTTTAGGTGTATGTGCTACAAGCTCGCATCGAGCCTTCATAATTTCAATCTACTTGATAATATATATAGGAAAAATTACTTGGGTGAGTACTTTTAAATAAATAATTATTGATTTTGGTGATACTTTTTATCTATGACCATCTATAGTAATACATAACAATACTATAATAAATTAATTATGTATTAAAAGTGAATTATATATTATAAATGCATTATAATTGTTTTAAAAGATAATATGCTTGTTTCGCAAGAAATTGACACAATTTATTATAAGTGTGTTAAAGTGTGTGATAAATGTATTATCCATGAATAAAACATGTACTATATGTGTTTTATAAATTGTTCTCTATAATATTTACTAAAATTGTATTATAAATGTATTATAAGTGTCCAGTGCAAAATATGTTATTACTCTATATGGTATATTCTTAATATAGCATATCTATAGTAAGAAGGACTTTTGGTGCGGGCCCCGAGGCTTCTCGACTCATTTCGATTGAGCCTGTAAATGTAAATTCATGTTAGATATGAGGAATTGGGTTGGGTTTGTAGTTGAATCTTGTTTAATTATTAGAATTAATGCCTTAGGCTGATTTCAGGGTATTTTTCATGAATTAAAGCATGCCTAGTCTTTTCGTGTGATCTTGCCTTGCCTTGTAGTTACGTTTTGTAGTTGTTGTAATTATTGGTAGCTTGTGATTGGCCTTATCCAAGAGGTAGACTAGTGATTGTCTTAGTCTGTGTTTTGGATCCGTTAGACTTAAAAAATGATCAGACGTCGCTTCGGACGGCTTAGCTCCATGTAGACTGATATAACATACTTGGGTCTGATAGTCTAATCCTTAATTAGGTGAAAACTCAGCTCATATGAATTTTTATCCATAATTTACCCTTGTGGTTCTACTCAGGTATGTTCGTTGGTGATTTTGGCACTTAATTGGTTATTCAGGATCAGGTCTTGATTTTGGAGGTGGAGTGGATCTTGGTGACTCTAATGGTAGTTCTGTTCTATGGTATGCCCCGATTTGAGTGATAGCGGAAGATTTTTAAGTATTTGGAGTTCTTTCTTCCACGGTTTGAGGTATGTGTGCACATTTATCATCTTAGGTTCGAGGCCCTACTACATCTCTATTAGTCTCGATTTGAGTTCGGGCACACCTCTATTAGTCAGGTTTGAGTCCTTACTTGGTGTTTCTATTGGGTTCCTGGGTTTCCTTTACTACGTTTCAACTTTGTGGTTGGTTGTGGTAGTTTTGGAATTTTCTTAAGCTTAGGTAGTAGTTTCCCTAGTTGTTCTGTGTATCCATCTGGCTTATCGGGGTCTGTTTATGTTATTTACTATCAATTGCAAAGGAGTGTATCTTCAAGGCTTATTCGGTCCAGTTAGGTTATAGTTAGTTTTTTAATATACTATTCGTTCTTTCCTTGCCTCACATGCTTCATTGTTAGGATTTTCTATTTCCATTTCATTCTATGACCTCTAGTTGATTTCATTCTCGCTTTTCATTAGTCTTTATTTTACAAGCTCAGTTGGCCTATGATGCCTACGGGGTACCTGTTATTTTGATACTCATACTACACTCTACATCTGTTTTTGTGATGCAGGTCTGAGCACTAGTCGCATCATTGTTTTCCAGCCTGTTGCGGGGATATCGGACACCGTGGATGAGCTTATGGCATCTGAGATTAGCATGTCTCCTTCTGTTTATAACTTTAACTAGTCTTTTGTATTTGAGAGAAGTTTGTACTTTTGGTCCATTTTTTAGACTTGTTACTCTTTTAGTAGCTTTGTACTTGTGACTATCAGGTTTTGAGATTGAATTTTCTCTTTTGGTTGTACATATCTTTTGTTGTTCTTATTTTCGCTACTTTCATTATTAGCTTCAGTTTTATCTTATGTTTGTTGTTTTTACCCAATATGCTTGTTACTTGTCATTCTGGAATATGTGTTGACTTACCTACTAGTGGATTATAGTAGGTGTCAGAGGTGACAAAAATGGAGTAAAAAAGAATCTCATGTTTGAAAAAGGTTAATGGATATCTAAAAGGATGTTGAGACTTTGATTTTTTTGGTTTTGTAAGGTAGGGAAGGGTTTGTGATGAGATAATTGTAGTAGGTTAGGTGCGTTAGAATAATTCCTACATGATACTTGGTGACCTAGGAGAAACTTGTTGAAGGAATTCATTGGTAGGAAGGACTAAGAAAGCCTTCCTCACCAGCAAGATGATTTGGTATAAACCTCTTTCTTATAAAGTCTCATTGTTAAAAAATAGGGTACCAACTGACAATGCCATTCAAGGATTTGGGATAATATGTTGTTGTTGACAATGCAAGACGGTTATATCTGTCAAATAACGTAACCAACCAAGTGTAGTTGTTGTTTTTCATAAATATTGGTTGTAACCTTAGAATCAATCTCATGCAACGATGGTGTTGGAAACAAATTTTAAATTAAGGGTTAAAAGATTCGTCAGCTTAAGTCATAAGTTAGAATTCTTAATGTATGACTTATAAGCTTAAGTCATAAGTTGTAAGTTCATTCAAACATGCTCCAATTTATGACTTTTGATTTTGATTATAAGATCTTTATTGTTGACCAAATGCATACAAGTGTTTGTAAAATATTTTGATGGATAGACAAACACCCTCTTAAAATATTTAGCTAGGTAAATAATAAATTACATAAATCTTTAAATTAAATTAAATTAAATTAAAATATAATAGATAGAGTAAAATGTTACCAGCCATCTTGGAGATTCATGAATGAAGAACAGACCCAAAAACAATAGGCCACAAGGTATAAGTCCTGGAAAATAATGAAGAAGATTAAATATGAAATAAAATGAAATGATGCAAAGAGAATTGGAGATTATAGAGAGAGTACCAAGTAAAGCTAGTATCCTCCAACCCACAAATGCACCCATCACGTAGACCGTCGACAAATCAATAACGATTGATAGCTATGGATTGGGGAAAAATGAAATTATTTAGTAATCACCCAAATTTAATTTATTTATTTATTACTAGATACATATTTTCATTTTGATATGTTTCTCACAATTTTCACTTTTACAAACAAACATCATTTTTCTCATAACTTTTGAAAAAAATAACTTGCTTAAAAATGAAAAAATAAAATGATTTACTTAATGAAAATAAGTAAAACAAATTGTAAAAGTGACACATCACATTGATTGTGTTCTTCCCTCTCTATAGGCCCTATCCGCACCACCACAAACCCACACAACAACAAAAATGAGTATGTTATCGTTCTGTTAAATAATTAATTTTTTTTAATTTTTTTTTTTATCATAGCAGATTTAAAATATAGTTGAGAGATTGGTTCTACTATCATTGCATTTAGAAATCACAACTCAAAGAAGAAGAAGAAATTTACGAATTTTCTTCTAAATAAGTCATGTGGGTCTATTGTTTTAAGGGAAAAAACTCAATATGACATCGAACTTTCAGAAATGGTTTATCTATGTCATCCGTAAAAGTTTGGCTCATCTATGGCATTGTTGTTAAAGAAAAGTTTTATCCATGCCATTTTTCTTAATTCCGATTTTGCAAAACAACTTTTATGACTTTTTAATTGGAGTTTTTTGGATCAAATGTACTCTTTTTTCTTGTTCTTCTTTAAGAACAAATGAAGAACATAAACAACTCCCAATTTTTCAACATATTCATTTCTTCACGAAATCATCTCAAATTTCGGCTACATAATTAATTTCTTCTTCTTAAAAATATCAAATTTCTAAAATTATTTGTAGAGTTTAAAAAATTTACTTGTATTAAAACAAATTCCAAAAAAAAAAAAAATCAGTCCCAAAATTTTTAAAATTTAATTTGATTCATGCGTTTGTAGTTGTTTTTGACATTAGATCTTTGTTCACTAGTATTTTTTGAGTCTATGTTCAAAATTTCAAATGATTTGAAGTTGGAGAGAAAATTCTACCATAAAAGAATGTTTAAGTTTTGAAACTTTGAAGAAATTTCAAGTAGGTCTTATTGAGCTAGTTGAATTCGCCCTCAAAAGATATTGAGTTTTGGTATCTAACTTGGAGGGAAACTAATATTAAAATTATAGGTGATTCCGTGAAGAATAAAAGAAGTTTGAAATTTAAGAGTTATTTATGCTCTTCATGTGTTTTTGGTGTTCTTAAGGAAGAATAAACAAAAAGAGTATATTTGATCCAAAAACTTCAATTGAAAAATATTAAACCTTGTTTGGGATGTAAAAAGTGGTTTTGCAAAATCGGAGTTAAAAAAATGGCATGGATGTCCCTTTTCTTTAACAACAATAGCATAGATGAGCCAAACTTTTAACGGATGACATAAATTACCCTTTTCTGAAAGTTCGATGCCATATTCGATACAAATAGACTCCTGCTACATACAATTGGTAATATATAGCCCAATACTAATTAGCATTTAATAAACAAATAAAAAAATGGCACATATTAGTCCTAAGTAATATATCAACATCTTTTAATATTATTTTTAAAATAATAAAAGATATATAATATCATCTCTTATCATCTCTCTTCTAACTTCCAACCATTTCTCCTTAAAACTCACAAAAGACTATTTAGAATTATCTCCCCCTATCAAATTATTATTTTTCAAAATAGTAAAAAAACTTAATACCATCTCTCTGCTAACTTTCAACCATTTCTACTTTAAATTAGCAAAAATATTTTGATTTTGACTATGGATTCTTCTTTCAAAGGGTATTCCTACAAGTCTGTTATCTACAAAATATTTTACCCTTATACTAAATCCATATTCACTTAACAAATTTGTATACATTTGCTTGCATTGGTATTCATTGATTCATATTCATCTAATAGATTGGTATACATTTGTATTGGATACGTTCATCCGTATTTTCATTAATAAATTGGTATACATTTGTTGCATTCAAATCATTCTAATTTTACATAGGCATATGTAACACCTCGAAATATTTTTGAGCTAAGACTCGAACCATTCTTCGTTGTGAGTAGGATTTTTGTAACACTCCAGATTCGAGAAGGGAAAAATTCCAGATTTTCAGAAGTTGCAGGCGCCACCAACGGAAACCACCTACGGACCGTCAGTCAACTCCGTCGATGGGCCAGTCAACTTTTAGTTTCACACTTCAAATTTCAGCCCTCATTCACGAACGACGGTCGACCAGTACGGACCGTTTGTCGACTCACGGCCCGTCAGTCTGCTCCGTCGATAGGTCAGTCAACTTTCAATTTCAGACCCCAAATTTCAGCCTTCAATCGCGAACAACGGTCAACCAATACAGACTATTAGTCAATCGATGGTCCGTCAGTCCCATCTGTCAGTGACTCCGACAACTTTTAAGTCAGGGGTCTTTTGGTATTTTTCTTATTTGTTTGGCCCCTAAACTACGTTGTTTAGACCCTAAGTTAGGAGGTTTTAGTCAGTTTAAGCCTAGAAACATATCTAGAACTTACCCAAGTCAAATCATTAATCAAAACTTAAAAAATTAGAGTGTAAGAGGAGAAAATAGGTCAAGAACCCTAGTTTAAGAACGTAACAACGTTCCATCAGTTCCAGCCCCGAAATCAAAAGATATCTCCGTGGAATTCATCCCCAGGTATGTGGGATTTCACTAGTGGGTTCCTTTAGCCCATTAGGTCCCTAGTTTTTAGTCAGATTTTTTATTCCCTCAATATCATCCAGACCTAGGGTTTCTTGAATGTTAGGATTGTTGGGTTTTAGCTATTAGAATGATCCAAATCAGATTATTATGTTATTACTCAGTTTATTGCATGAATTTCAGAACCCTAGCTATGTAGTTCTTTAGTTCTTGAATTACACATGCTAGGCCAGATATTTCAGCTATTTCAAATATACATGCCTCAGTATATGAATGTGTCATTATCAGTTTATTAATGTGCATTCTTAGTTCGCATGTCATTTTGAGCTATCCATTAAATCACATAAATTCAGTAATAATATATTAATCACTTAATCGATTGTGAGTATCATAATATTGAGTTAGACTAGGGTTCAGCGTACCCGAATAGTCCCAGAACTACGAGCCACGTAGGATGTAAGTCCCCTCTATGGGCATCATTTTAGTGATCACGCCAGCATGCCTCTATACCTTTGGTCGGGTATATTGGGTCCTCTCGATGGGGCGTATACATCAGACTCCACATTTAGCTCATGTGGTTTTATTATCGGTTATTAGTAGCTCCTACAGTTCAGTCAGATTCCATTGCATTGACCACATTTCAGTACAGTCAGTATTCAGTCTTAGCATGTTATAAATGGTCATTGTATTTAGTTAGCTCAGTATTCAGTATCTATATCATGTTCAGATTACACTCTTACTTTATTGCTTGTTCAATTATATGTTTATTTCAGCTTTACTCTATCCTGCATGCTCAGTACCTTTCAAGTTCGGATGCATACATTGCACTACATCTTCTGGTGATGTAGGTTCAGGTCCTCAGCATCCAGATCACGCTTAGATCGGTTCCCGATCTTCAGTTCAGCAGCATAAATGGTAAGTCCTCATTCTTCGAGGACTAATGACATGTTTATCTTTATCGCTTTTAGTTTTTAGTTTCAATTTTGCTAGATCTAGTTGGGGGCATGTCCCCAGATTTCTAGTCAGTCTAGAGGCTTATTTCCAATATTGTTAGTTTCAGCTTTAGTCTTAGAGTTTGATTTCTCTTTTGTACTCAAACTAACAGTTTTCATATATTCAGATATAGAATGGGTATTCCCCATCACTTTCATTTTCATTATATTTAAGTTTCCCCATCAGTTTTGTTGTCATAGTATGCGTATGTTATGCTAGCAGGGTTAGCTTGGGGTCACTCGTGATTTAGGTCCCGTGTCTGCGTCCTGGGGGTAGCCTCAGGGCATGACAATTTTACCAAGGAATTTAAAATTTCTTAAGTTTTAAGGTCGCTAGATGAAGAACATTGAGTTCCAAAAAGAACTAAAGAGAATTCCTTCAAGTGATTCATAAGTTCTTCTATGTTTTTGAAACGACCCCAAAATGCCCGAAAATGTGCTTCGGAAACACCTATAATTGTAATTTCCTTATATCTCAAAATCCGTGCATGATTTCGGAAATCCGACTTCATATTCTTATTCGTGGGGTCAAATTGAGTAGGAAATGGGTCTAACCCGAATTTTAGAACAATCGTATCAAAATTCGAAAATCGCAAAAAATGCGATTTTCAGGGTCAACTTTAAAGGGGCATATCTCTTAGCACACAAGGAACTGGAAGGGCCGCAACCTATTAAATTAAACCTCTATGAGTTATCTTTCCAATGCACTTGGTTTCACCTCATTCCGAGTTAGGATGAGGGAGTTATGACCATTTTCGTAAAACCTGTCGGAGCAGATTTGCAAATTCCAGTGAGCAAAGTTACTGTAGCGGCTGGAGACGTTTTTCTTTTATAAAAGAGGATATGTCCCATACTTAGTTATAATTTTTT
>NW_006238993.1:77604-81453 GCF_000226075.1 Solanum tuberosum
ACACATTCATCATTGAATAGGTACTCCTAACATGTATATGATCAAACATTCATATAGGGGTGATATAGGTAGGGGTCATTCCACAATAGTACTTAACATAAACAATCATGTAGACCACACCTTATCCCTAACATTATCATTCACATTATACTTCTCATCATCAACACACTTTAAACATCATGCTAGAATTGAGAATTTCATATATAACCTTCATAACATAACTTCATAAACATATGCATCATAATCATCAATTCACTTCACATCTATTGCCTTCAAGGCCATGATCTCAACATGCATAGATACACAAGAAGCGAACACCTCCACCATAAGTGGATCAAACCACACCACATCAATTCTCATACTATAGACTAGAAGTTAGGTCAACTTACCAATTCTCCAAGCCATGATCACCATGGATCAATCCTCAACAATTCATAATCAATTGACATAGGTAGCAATAGGAATCAACAATGTAGTTCAATATCATAAACATAGTAATAGTACAATTCCATAAACAAAGGGATCAACCCATAACTTTGCCCATAAGGCCATAATCCTCAACTCATCAATATACCAACAATTCAACATGAATAAGTATATATAATCATAAGAAACGTCAATACAATCTAATCTAAACATAATTTCATCAATAGAGATCATACTCACAAAGACCCACATCATAGGCCAATTTTCGAGAATTTGGGGATCATGGGTTCTTTAAGAATTCGTTTGAAAATTGTCTTAAAAACATTAATTCCACATTAATTCCTCAATAGAATGATTTATAAAATCGTTTGACAAGGAACCCATGTTTAGATTGAAAATTGGGAATTTTGATCTTTGAATCACTTTTGAAAATCTTTGATAGAACTCCTTGAATGAGAGGTTATTCAAGAATCAAGAGTCACCATACCTTAATTATTGAAGACCCATGAAATTGAAGAAGAAATCAGTTGAAAACCCATCTTCTAGCTTGAGCTTCATCAAGGTCTTCAATAGAGTTTTTTGAGAGAATCTATTTTGACAGGGAATGGTCAATTTGAAGAATGGGGTCTAATATTAGGTTTTGGGGTTTTAACCAACTTAAAATACCCTAAAATAGGTAGATTAACCATTTATAATAATTCCCCAAAGTACCCAAACTACCCCTCACTTAGTTGGACCTTTTTAAATAAGTCAAACTTGAGTTTTTTTCCGCAGATTTCGTCGGGAAACAAGTTCGCGACGCGGAGGTGTTCCCAAAATTTTTTTGGAGATTAAATTCGAGATAGTAGAGTCCGCGACATGTCCGCGACACGGACCAAACATTTGGCCCTTGGTGGAGCTAGTCCGCGACGCGGACATGCTCCCTCCAAGCACAACTTCAAGCTGCCTTGGCAGCTTGCTTGGCCAAGGTTGGGGTCCTCCTCGGGGACCCTTAGGGTGGCCCCCGGGGTGTCGTATCCAAATGTTTTGACCCTAAAAATATTTATTAAGACACTAGGGTCACCTCCATTGATTTTAGACTCCAAACAACACCTAAAAATATGAACAACATACAAGAACACACCAATACGTAAAAGACTAGTTTCCGAACGTCTTGGTCGTCCCTTGACGTTTGACTTCCAAACTCTTTAAAACTGACTTAAAAGGCTATTCTTCATTATTTTGACAAGTTATTAATGCATAAAACCCATGTGAGGCTCTACTTTATCCTACTTTATTTTGAGGTCCTTACAAGTAGTATCTTCAAGTTCTAAGTTCTTGAGTAGAGTTCCTAAACCTTTTGAGATTATATTCCTAATTGTGGGATTACTACATGTTACCCATGAAGGTCCTTGAGTTGAGTTTTTCAGGCCCATAATTCCGCATGAACCCTATGAGTCGAGCAGTCTCGAGATGAGTAGTATCATTGAGTCCTTGAGTTAAGTAGTTGTTGAGTTCTATATATATGATTATTAAAAACCTTGAATTGAGTCGTTCATGTCCATAATTCGGCATGAAACCTCTTTTGAGATGTCTTTTACAATCACTTTATATAGTTTTAAGACTTGAGAACTTGAGTTTGAGAAAGAGTAGAGTTGAGTTCATTTTTTAAAAATGAATATGGGAACAAAGTATTTCCAAGAGTAAATGTTCTTACATTTAAGCATAGAGGAAACACTGATTTCCAAAAGAGTTTCATGAGAAGTTTTTAGTACAGTCTCTTTTAAGAGAAAACATTTTGAGTAATAATCTCAAACCACAAAAGGAGTTATGTTTTTAAACATATGCGCTAGTTATATTTTGGGAGTAGTATTGAGCACCGATATGGGGGAGAGTATAGACAACTCACAACCCCCATAAACTATGTAGCCAACATGGGTAGAAGGGTCATACTTTTTAGATGATTCCTTATTACTTTTTAGCATAGACTAGTGGATCCACTTAGTAGTAGGTTCTATACCCCAACAAAGTATAGGATAGTTCTAGTAGTGTGGGCTACAAGTTGTATCATCACATAGCTCACATTAATGGTTGTCGGTTAGAGAATCTACCACAGAGTTATATTGTATTTTTATATACAAAATGAATTATTATTGTATTCTTCAATACATTGAGTTGCTATCTACTATTTTAAAAGCTTTCCATATATTGCATCTTTTATTGTTGCTTTATCTTGAGTTGAGTATCTTATTGTTGAGTTGAACCCTATTTCTCGAAATTAAGTTGAAAGATGTTTCACAGAGTTGAATTCCTTATTATTGAGTTGAACTGTGTTTCATTGAATTGAGTGAGTTGAGAAGATGTAAGTATGTTTCTTTTCCATCATTTCAAGCTTATGTTTATGTTTTAGAATTCCCCTTACATTCTCATACATTCCATGTACTGAGCCATTTGACTTGCATCGTTTCATAATGCAGATACAGGTATTCAGGATCATCAACAAGTGTTTTGTTGTGATCATGTGATATTCCAGTCAGCTTTGGTGAGCCATGTTATATTCCGGAGGACTTCACTTGTATGTTACAGTTAGTAGTTTTGAGATGTCGTGGGTCTTGTCCCGATATCCTTCTGTAATAGTAGAGGCTTCATATATAGACAGAGTTGAGGAGTTTTTGTATTTACTTTATTTTGAGTATTGTACAAACTTTTAAAAAGGTTGAGTATTCGAGTTTATAGAATTTATTTCAGTTTTAAGCTTTTGCATGCTTGAGTTAGTCTTCCGCTTGTAGTCAGCCATGATGAGGGTTCGCTTGGGGACCAACAATGGTTCTCGAGTGCCGACCACGTCCAGGGTGTAGGCTCGGGTCGTGATAGTATACATTTGTTTGCATTACTATTTGGAATGCAATCAATGAAATTCACTAACAAATTTAGATAATTTTACATTATTATATGTTGGTTTGTATACATTAACAAATTTCGATATATCTTTTTGGGACAAAATAAATATTCATTATCAAATTCAATCAATAAAATTCAATGTTTTACAAAATTGTCATAAATATTTTAATTATTTATTAAAATTTGAAAAAACTTCAATTCCAGAAATCACGAAACTTTACAATTTTTGGGGGAAGAAAATGCTGCAAAATTCTATAATAGAAAACATGAAAAATCGTAAAAAAATAATATCTTCCATCCAACTACAAGATAAATAATGTAGAAATCCTCAACTTTTTTAGAAATAACGCAAACAATCAATACAAAAAAAGATTTTGTGTGATATGCGTTATTTATTGTGAAGAGTAATTGTTGTGATTGATCTCTAATAGAGATCCTTTAGTGAATAAAATAGAAATCCTAAAACTTGAAAGAGGGAAAGAAATTAGAAAGAAACATGAGAGTTGAAAAATACCGTGAGTTATATATCTATATATATATATA
>NW_006238993.1:82304-84228 GCF_000226075.1 Solanum tuberosum
ATATATATATATATATATATATATATATATATTATCATTTATTTTTGTGTAACTATTTTGGGTCTAATAATGACAACTACAGTTAAAAAATGATATGGAGAGAGAAAAAAGTAATAATAAAACTGAATGTCCTAGAAAATAGAGAGACAAAATCAGAAAAAGTATCATTTTTCAAGAAAAAGAAATGTGGCTATTTAATGCCAAATAAATATAAGTACATGAATTGAATGAATGCGTCATATCCATGTGAATCTTTAGGAAAAGAAAGAAAATTGATCCCATTGACGTGACATGCTTTATGATTGAGCTTGAAAGAATGATTGTCCTAGAATTGTGCAATAATATTTTGTTACCTAACGAATGATGGTAGAACCAATAGTGAGTGGTGCTTGTTTTGAGTCTTTTTACTTTATTTTATTTGTTTCTTTTTATTTTGTATTTATAATTGTTAGAAGTTAAGTACTTGATTATACAAATCCTATCTTGGGTATGGATAAGTTTTAATCCTATGCTTATTGAGTATTTTGCTTGAGAGCAAGCAATAGTTCAAGTTTGAGGGATGGATGAGTTGGTATTTTACCAATTCATTGGACTAAAATTCATGAAATATTGCCATGTTTTAACGCTATTCGAAGAGGTTTTAGACCATTGTTCTCTTGGATGCAGGCATTCCTTCGTAAAAGAAAGTTTGATGAATTTGAAGCCAAAAAGCACTGAAGCA
This sequence comes from Solanum tuberosum, assembly GCF_000226075.1. Taxonomy (NCBI): domain Eukaryota; kingdom Viridiplantae; phylum Streptophyta; class Magnoliopsida; order Solanales; family Solanaceae; genus Solanum; species Solanum tuberosum. The sequence continues at coordinate 83,026 of NW_006238993.1, forward strand.
CACCAGTGATGGAAACTGTGTCCCGCAGAAGCCAATAGACGTATCGCCGGCTAAACACCAGCTTTGATGGAGCAATGTTGCCTCAATATCGGTGTGCAATTTGCAATGACTGATCAACATCTAGTGATCCTAGTGCACATGCTCCGATTAGAAATGCAGGTTGACGCGAAGAGGCGGCTGACGCTCCTCTTTCTCTGATCAATGTCTTGTTCAGTCCAACGCAAGTCGGAAGGATGGAAACTACAGGGAAAAAATGTAATTTTGAAAAATAGTGCTTTCTTTGGAATGTTTTAAGGATAGAATAGAGATTTGTGCTATTATGTACCTTTATCTTTTTCCCAATTAGAGTAAGAATTGTGGAATGTTTTATGTAGTTTTTATGAATTTGGTATGAGATAGAATAGTAGAGAAAAAAGTAGTAAGAATTTTCTAGCATGTAAAGGATGAAATCCCACATTTGTGTCAATCCAATCTTGAAATTCAAGTTTTGTTTATCAAATTAGCTTGGAATGGAGCTTTTCTTAATGAGTATTATTTCTATTTCATATTTTAACAGTAGCTAAACTCTTATCTAGGGGTGTGCATGCTAGATGGGGGTGTAAAACCCCAAATAGGTATTGATTCATCATATCTAATATTGATTGTATTGCATGTATCTATTGCATGTTGTCTTGATGTTTTAATCTAAAATCAATGATTGCAAACACTGATTGAGCATTCTAATACATTATTTACTTGGAAAAGGTTAATGGAGTTGGGTTAAACTCAATACTGAGGACTTGATGAAATTTACTCTATGAATTTGAGCCAGGGATAGAATAATACGAATAGGTCACATTTAATGATATGGTCAAAAATAGTCTATCTACTCAAGTAATATATGGTGTTTTATTGGAAAGGGTATTGTAGTTTGGGAGAATTCAAGGGCCATAAGCTTGATAGTTTGAGAGAATATCGAGTGTAGCCTAGACCAAACGCTATCCATGTATCAATCCATGTTCGGTTAATCCTTGCCTATTTGAGTTGAAACTCTATTGCTATGCACACACCCTTAGTCTTTTGCAACTTATTTAGATATTATTTGTGTTAATTTCCTATTTGTTACTTAATTCTGTTGAAATCTTAGTTGTTAGATAAAACATCGATTATATATATACACACACACACACATATATATATATATATATATATATATATATATAT
>NW_006238993.1:85329-113881 GCF_000226075.1 Solanum tuberosum
TATATATATATATATATATATATCTTGTTTGAGTGGTGAAATGAATGGAAGAAGAATCCCGTATACCAATCCTTACGGTTCGACCTTGACCTCATAAGTTGGGTATTTTTTTTTACAAACAACCGACTATGCATTGAAATATGAGACATAGTTGAGTGTTTATCACTTACGACAATTATACCAACCACATCTTCCTGTTAATCCTCGTCATCCATTTGTCCAACTTCAGTAGCCACATCTTCATCCAATACTCCGAGTGCTTCCTCGTCAGAGCCAACAATTCCTCCTATTGTCAATCTCACTAGCTACCCATTATTACCCTAACCTGCTCCTCCTTTACAAGCACCCTCTCAACCCATGGAACCACCTAAACACACTCATCATATGCGACTTCGTCATATGCCTCGATTATCTAATTTATCTACTGTCATGTAACAACTCGGAAATCTAGTAGATGAAACTACAGCCTAACGAGTTTGTTTTGAGTTTGGTGGGAGGTTTAGAAGTATAAAATGATGTCCCGAGCATAGGTTGAAGATTTTAGGGGTTAAACGTCAAGGTATGACCCCCCAAGGACAAACAAAATGTCCTTGAGGGGGGACCCTAAAGCCTAACCCCCAAAGCTTCCCATATCTGCCCAAGTTGCCAAAAGTTCATGACTTACGGATGGGACCTACGGGGAGTAGGTCCATCCACGCCTCGTGGATGTGGTCCATATGTCAAGGACCCGAATGGTGACCCTGAGACCCAAACCATAGACCAGTAGGACGGGGCGTCACCCCACCTACGGTCCGTAGGTCATGGGGCATAGTCACCACCTGCAATGCTGTCAAGTCTAGGCCAATCAATGGGGCATTTAGGTAATTCGTTTTTAAGTTATTTTAAGTAGGGGTTGTTTAATATAGTATTTATACATATATATTAAGTATTTTAAATCATAAAACACCATATTAACTCATTATATCTCAATACCCCAAATCATAACCACCCCTCATCTAAAAAAATCTTCTCTCTAGGAACCTCCATTGAAGAACAAAGAAGGAATCCAAGTTAGAGCTTGACGAAGGGAGATTTTAAATACGAAATTAGTTGGATTCTACACCTAAGGTATGGGATTCTTCATCCTTGATTAAGTTTCATTCAAGGAGCCCTCTCAAAAGATGTTTTCAAGTTCCCAATTTCCCCAATCCTAGGATTTTCAATCTAAGACATGGGTCTCCTTCCAAAACGTTTTTAATTGATCAATTATGGTTTATTATGATTGATTATGATGAATTAAGATTGGTTTGAAGGAGTATTTTTGTTTTATGATGAAAAATCCCCTTGGACCCCATGATTTTCCCCACTTTACTAAATTGACTTCTTGATGTGGGAATTGTTGAATATTAACCCATTTATCTGATTAATGGTTGTTCTTGGTATAACTACATGATTCTAGTATAATCAAACATGTATCCTTGATTTACCTAAGATCGTATGGTGAAATTGATATAGTCTAGGGTTTTGTCATGAAAGAGGCAAATTGAGGGTTAGATGTGACCTTCTAAGAATGATGAAATTCTCTATTAATTGCCATAGATTAGATCACCTAAACATGAATTGACTATGAGTAAAGCTTCTATACATGAACTAATTGATTAGGGCTTATATGATGGATCATGGTTGTGTAGTATTGAGATTGAGTTTATATGTCTCTTATATGACTATTATTGATCAAGAATGAGGCATGTGGTTAGGTTACCTTGAGAACTAGGTATATATGATGAACATGTGAGGTATTGCTTGAGAGTAAGGTTTGTAACATGAAGATGATTCCTAGGGCTTTAAAGGGTAAAAGCTAAAATGAATAAACTAGGGATGTCAAGGCTCTAAGAAAGAAGTTATTATGTATGTTGAGTTACATATGGCCCTATTGTAAAATGACCTCACCCACATGACCTATAATATGATCACATGAGTCTATGCATGAAATGAATGGATTATCATGGTTGTATCTATGTTTCTTGTATTGAATGCAAGAAGTGTTGACTAAATATGACCCTTGAATGCAAGATATGAGATGTATGCATGATTATGATATTATGTGCATGTTTATGAATGCTTGGAGAATAAAGTGTCTATTATGATAATGTTGTTATTGTGTCATTGGAAGGACAATCACACACACATACCCATGCATGAATATGACTAAGATATGACTAATATGTTAATTTTATTATTGAATCTTGATATTCCCCTTATCTAATCTGCTAATTCTAGATGGTTGGGTTTAGTTGATTCATAGCCTTTGAAGGTCATATTATGAAGGTTTGTATATGTTGACAAGAATTGGGTATGAACTCATGATTCACTTATAAAGGGAAGATCCTATGACTATTGTGTAATTGTGGTAGTCGTTGAAAGGTCATTCTTCCCTTACCCTTACACATGACTATGCATGAATTGTCTAGGACTATGATAATATTGTTGTATGGATTGAAAGGCTATTCTCATTAATGCCATGAAAATGATGTGAAAGGTTTACTCACATATTAATGATTCTAAGGTTGAAAAGGATATTCTCACCTAATGAATCCATGAGCTACCATGATACTATGATGATTTGAGTGCTAGGCATTCTTCCATGAACATGAATGTAAAGTAAAGACATTAAAGGGAACTAAGTTTAGCACCGAGTGGATAGGAACATGAGATGGGAACCTTATACCTCAGTTAGTCCGGGTTTCTAGTAGTAATCTCCCTATCCTATAACTATGTGCCCACATAGGTTCTTAGCTAGTGGATCCACCAATAAGCTAAACATGTTAGTTCTACCTCATGCAAGTAGAACACCTTTTTTCGATTTGGGTTCATGACACCGGATTCCATGTAGCTCACATGGTCTATGTCAGTTGAGGCTATTTCCCTACATGACATGAACAAGAAACAAATAACATGAACAAGAATAAGAACATGGGTTATTTACTATGGTTCCTTAAGGGGTTCTACTTAGTGTGAATGGGAGTATGGGACTTCATTCATGCATTGCACAAGTAGGCTTTGAGAGTGGATATGGTAGGTTTCCCTTATGACATGATGATTATGAGTTTATGCATTCTTTATTATGAATTATGAACATGAACATGAATATGAACATGAACTATGCCTATGACTTCTTAATGAGCTTTACTTAGTGTGAGTGGGGGTGTGGGACTTCACTTATAGATTGCACAAGTAGACTTATAAGGGGGTTGTGGTGTGGTTTCCTTATGCTATGAAGATATATGAACTTATGTACGCATGGTATGGATTGTTTCTATGAGTGACTTTACTTATTACAAGATATGAACATGAAGGTCTCTTTGTCTATGAGTGTTGGCTATGACTTAAGTCAAGGTATGTTATGCATGATCATGGTGGCCCAAAGGTGGTACTTAGTGTAGATGGGATTATGGGATCCTATATATGCATTGCACAAGTATAACTTAGGGTTACTTATGTGGTAGTTCTATTATGATGCAATGATCTTGGTATTTGACTATGTGTATGAACTATGTCTTGTGAAGGTTGGGATATGTATTATGTTTATGTTGGAGACCATGCTTATGATTATGATGATATGCTTAGTGTTGTGATGAATTGTACATGATTTGTCTTATGAGCTACATTCTCCAACTATTTCAAAGATGATGTTCAAAATGGCATATAGCATGGTTTCAAGAGTTTTTATCCAAGTATTAGATGGTTTGAGACATGGTGTTATAGATTCTCTCTCATTTATAAAAGACTTCGATTGTAAAGAAAAGTTCTAAATTCCACACTATTTTCCTATGCTCTTATGTTCAAGATATGATATGAGGCTTGTATGAGACCCCTTCGGGGTCGAGTACGTCGTGTTACGTCTAGGGGGTACCCTGGGTCGTGACATGTCAAAATTAAACTCATTGTCTTCCCTTTCCATTAAACCTACTATTTTCACTGAAGCAAATAAACACAAGGTTTGGTGGGATCCTATGTCTTCTGGTGATGAATGCCCTATTATATAATGGTAATTGGACCCTTATACCTTATAATTCATCCATGAACGTATTAGGTAATAAGTGGCTTTTTTAAGATTAAGTAAAAAAATTCAGGCAACATTGAGCATTACAAAGCTTGTTTAGTTGCCAAAGGATTTCATCAAATGGATGGTGATGACTATTTTGACACATTTAACCCGGTTGTCAAACTTGCCACTATTAGATTTGTTCTCACCATTGTTGCTTCTCAAGAATGACAACTACGCCGGCTAGATTAACCTTATGGAATGAGTGTTCATGGTCAACCTGCTGGCGTTTTTCACTTGTCATTTCCCAACGATGTTTGGTAACTACAGAAATCACTCTATGGTCTCAAACAAACACCAAGAGCATGATATATACGCCTTCATCAATTTCTCATGACTGTTGGATTTCATACTTCAAAAATGGATATGTCTTTGTTTTTCTGTCGAGATCATGGAATTACAATATATTTACTTGTCTATGTTGACGATATTATAATTGTTAGAAACCATCCCTCATTTCTTGAATCTATTTATTTCAAAGTTAGGAGATGAATTTTCTATTCGTGATTTGAAATTCTTTAGCTTTTTTCTAGGTGTTGAAGTGACAGACACTGTCAATGGTCTTTATCATTCTCAACATCGATATATTGCAGACCTGCTATCTAGGTTCGTAATGCAAAATTGCAAACATGTGCGTACACTTATGACATCGAATACTAAGCTTCGTGTTTGTAATATCCAGCACAACATATTACAGATGATTGCCTCATCGCCTGATCGATCAACATTTATATTCAAAGTAAAACAATACATATATATTATTGGCTAGAAATTTTATATCAAATCTAAATTGTACACTAATTGATACACTGCTACTTCTCAAAACTCATAGTTTTATATTATTATATTCATAACAAAATATAAATACTATTAATTAAAAAAAATATAAATAGTTCCTCCCCTTGTATGTACAACACAAATAACGGTCTAGATTTATTTTAACCTAAACTATACCATGATCATTAGTTGTTACTTGTGTTAAAAACAATCTAAACTATTAATATTGTAGATATATATGGAGCCAAGTTCAACCAGTTCTTACTCCTTTGTGGCCTAAAAAATTTGCAATCCGTCCCCCAGTAATTGCACCAAGCATTGCACCAATTGTTAATATTGATCCAAAAATTGAGTACTGCATCTCAATAAAAACACACCTCTTATAGAAATTGAAATTGTTAAATTGTAACTAATATTTTAAGATACTCCATTTTTTTATAATTATTTTATCGTTTTACTCCTTATTTATTGTTTTCTTGGTGTGTGACATTATTTTCATGTTAGCTTCTTTCACAATATTAAAAAAAAAATTCAGATTGATTACAGCCTTATTTGTTTGCGCTTAATTGAAGTCTGAATCTTAATCATTTAGATTCAGCTCATTAAGGTCTCATTCGTTTGCACTTAATGAAGATCTGAATCTTAATCATTCAGATTCAGTCCATTAAGTGCATTTGATTTTTAGATCTGAATCATAATCATTCAGATTCAGCTCATTAAGTCCATTTGTTTCTTTTTTAAAGAAGCCTCTGAGTGGATCTGAAAAGATCTAAATGAATCAAATCTGTAGGAGAGTCTTAACAATATTCAGACTTATTTAATACGCTAGAAAAAAATCATGTTGCCTCTATCTCTCTCTACAAACTTTCTTCCACTCTTTTCTCAACCAAACACCAATTGTTTGCTCTTGAACTGGTAAGTTTTCATAATTTGTACAAGTATTTTCTTATATTAACAAGTTTTTGGGGGCTGTATGATTTTTGTCAAGAACTCTTGTTGTAATAATATTTTTGGGTGCATTGATGTTTATCAATAACTCAAGAAGTTTGAGTAGAAAAATAGTAGTCATGATTAAAAACAACAACTATATATACATATATAAGGTCTCTTATGAAAATTTAATTGGTTTAATCCAAAGACAATGAAGATTTTACCTCTACCCTTTCCAATACAAATTTGTGTACAATTTCTTTTGAAGGTTGTGTAACAATAGAAGTTCATGATTGGAGTCCAAGTTATAGCTATATCTAGTTGGTGACAAAAATGTTGGAACTTAATAATTCCTCATCCCAATTTTCAGTTTCAGTTGAAAGAAATTTTTGAGGAAGAAATTGATGAAAAGATGAGTATTGCATTGGAGTTATTGATTAAAAAAATAGTGCACCTAACATTGAAGAATGCAAAAAAAATTTAGATGGAATTGGATGGGAAAAACCGTTATATAATACAAATGTTAGTATATTTTGTGAAGGTGACAACTACAAAAAAAAAAGCATGGTAATGCTAGAGGTTCACAAGTTAGAGAATTGGATTAAGGTCATTCGAAAAAAAAAAAAAGGAATTTTTAAAAATTTTTCTAATTAGGTGGAATATATGTTAGGCTTTGATGATGTACAATCTTCTTTATTATTTTTCGACTAGTATTTATCATACCCATTGAACTTTTGATATTATATTATGCTTATGAAATAGATTTTTTTGTGACGTATTTTCTTATTAAAAGATGTTTATGTTGAATTCTTAAAAGAAATCACGTCACAATAATTTTTATATCAATATATAATTTTTATTTGCATATCATATAATTATTTTAACTCAAATATAAAAATTTAAAATATTATTTTTATTAAAAAGTAATATTTTTTTGTTGAAATGAAAATTTATAATATTTAATGACGTTTAATTTCATATGCACATTCAGATATTGAAAACAAACAATCTTAATCATTGAGTGTTCAGATTTAGAGACCACATCTTAATATTCAGATGTGCATTAAGATCTAGTTGATATTTAGATGCTTATTCAGATTCAGACGTCTTAATATTAATGGAAACAAATGATAAGTGTGTTTCATTTTTAGGTCTGAATCTGAATCATTCATATTCAACCCATTAAGTCCATTTGTTTTTTTAAAAATAAATATAAAATCTCTTAATTGATCTAAAAAAGTCTGAACGAATCAAATATGTGGAGAAGTTTTAACAACATTCAGAATTATTTAATAAGTTATAAAATAATATCATCTCACCTCTCTCGCTCTTTTCATACTGCTACAAACTTTCTTCCTCTCTTTTCTCAATCAAAAATCAATTTTTTTCTCTTACACGGGTAAGTTTTCATAATCTTTACAACTATTTTTTAATATTAATAATGTTGATATTTGTCAAGAATTCTTGTTGCAATAATATTTTTGGTTTATTGACCTTTATCAAGGTTTTAAGGTGAAAAATACTAGCCAGCCATGATTAAGAACAATAACTATGTAGACATATTTGACTACTCTTATTAGAATTTGGTCTTAGGCCATTAATTTTATTGAGACTCTCAGATCATCAAATCTGCATACTTGAGGTGTTTGATTAAAATTTTATTTTACAGTACTAATTTTATTGAAATTTTGCATGATCAAACCATCTATTAGAACACAAAAAACTGTTGAATGAAATAAATGAACCTGGTTAAACAACTACAGATGGAGTAATATGCATGAAGAACTTGCACTTCAACTAATTAATGCAAAGAAGAGAAAATACTTGAGAGTTTTTTATTTTCATTATTTGACACGTTTTACAACATTTGAATGTTAGAATTTGATCTTAATATCTTTTAGATAATTATTAAATTATCTTATATCTGAACGATTGAATTGGAACAAGATTTGATTAGTTGAATAATTCATTTTATAGAAAAATGTTTATTATAAATTCTTAAAAATATTCGCATATCATGTTATTTAATTTTTTAATCAAATGTAAATATTTAAAATATTATTTTTATTAAAAAGTAAAATTTTTTGTTGAAATAATTTTTTTAATAATATTTTATTAATATAATAGTTAATTTCATATGCACATTCAAATATTGAAAACAAACCGTCTTAATCATTTAGTGCTCAGATCTAGATATCACATTTTAATATTTAGATGTATAATCAGATCTAGACATCTAGATCTTAATGCACATCTTAATATTCAAATGGTTATTCAGATTCATATGTCTTAATCTTAATGGAAATAAATATAATATTAGGCATATACTATTTAAGACTGATTTTATTCTAATAACTAATATCTGGTTAAGCGATCTGCGTTAATGCATAAAGTCCCGTAAGATTTGGACATTATAACTAAAACTTCAATAGCATGTTTAAATTGACCCTGAGGTGTATTCCGATCAACATAACAATGGTATCAAGAAAGAAATACATGAAAATATTTAAACTGACCTTGAGGTGTACCCCAGCCAAAAGTTAGTACATTTTTTTTTATCAAAAGTGGCATGCAACCTCTAGGGCTTGTAATAAGATCGTGACGCGAGCTTTATAAAAAAACTACTTTTTTTTAAAAAAAATACACATTTCGCAAGATCATTAAATTTATTTCACTAGTCTAATAGTGCAATCACATTTTTATGAAACACGAAATACACCAAAATATTCACAATCTATAATCGCAAATTTTTTACAGAAGTTTTTTCTTGATTTAAGGAAAGAATCTTCACATGAACTTTTAGAGGAATTGGAGAAGTAAGAAGGAAAAGAATAAATTATTGTTCATTTTTCATTGATGAACGCAGAAGCTCTTGCTTATTTAACAGTTACAAGACACTAGTTCATGAGAAGTCATAATTATCCTTGTGTCTTTTTATTATTTATTAAATTAATATACAATAAATATTTATTATTATATAGATCCGTAGTGTCTGAATCTAATTTCTTCATCTCTCACTCAAACATAATGATTCTACTCTCATTAATTTTCATACTTGACTAGACTGTGTGACTAGAGCATACCTCAAGAGCCTAATTTTTATACTTTTATTTAGAATATATATATAATATCTCGATCAATGAAACTTGACGTAGATTATAGATTAAAGTACCCTAAATCATTTAGCATACTCATATTTCTCATAATGTCTTTATCTTAATTTGCATTCATCATTATGTTCATGTCTCAAAAAAACAATCATAAGGGACCTAGCAATTCACACAATTGATTTGGTAGTACTTAATGACCTTTCTCATCTCATGATTTCTTAGTCTTAACATGATATGATTTTTTAGAATTGTCCCACCAGACCGAATCAAGTATGATCTTTTAACAACATACTAAAATAGCAAATACCAAATTGTATCTCAAGAAATTGATTAAAGTCATGAGGGTATACAATATGAAAAATTACTTATAATTTTCAAAGCTTAACATGACAACAAGTAGAGACTAAACTAATATTACCCTTATGGGCCATCAATATGCATACATGGTATAGAATATGTAACGTAGTTTAGCCTCTTTTTTCATGGAGTGTATGTATTTTATAAATGAGATGTTGTGCAAATGTTTGTTCAGACAACTTATGCCTAAATTTGAGTTCAAAATATATACTCAATCTTTATCTTATTCTTCATAATTCACATCTGACAGTAGAGCAAACTCACTTTTAATGACATATGATTAAATACGAAAACGAACATTATAATTATCATAAACTTTTATCTTTCCTTAATCAACATTTCTGACAATAATTAATTTATAATTATCTCATCTCTATCTGTGACTTAGATAATAGAGGCGATTGAATGTGCAAATAGGTCAATCATTTTGTTTGTCCAACATATTTCTTATATTTCGAATTTGTGTATTATATATACATGAAATAATATTATATGTATACGAACCAATAAAGATGGACAATGAGACTTAAACTAACATTAACTTCAATGTCGGAATCAAGTCAGATGTCGATGTCGGGCCCTAATTTGAATGTCAAGTCTCTGGCGGGTCAGGTCTCGAGGTTGAATTTACTTGAATGCATTCTTATGAGATGTTAATGATATTCTATTCTATCTTTTAGTTTGAAATTTAAAAGACTTCTCTCAAATCTTTTTGCAAGGAGTCAATGATATTTAAGGGGTATAATTTCATAGAAATATTCTTATGTGATATTTCAAATGTCTTATTGTTTACTTAAATGGATGTAACTGTATGAGTTCTCTTTTTGTTGACTCATTGATGGTGGGAGCCACTATTTTTATCAACCGATTCATGTTTAGGAGTTCTATTATCCTCATATATGTATGTATATCAATAGAGGTCTAGTGGCACACTGGTAAGGTCTAGTCATGTACTTGGGATATATATTTTCTGTATCATATATATGTTGATGTCAATGTATCAAACATTTACGTATTTTGGCCAAAATCGTATCCCACGTTTTGAGATAATGAGACTTGTATTCAAATGTTTATAAGAAAATTAAAGCTTTCCAAATATTTATGTGAAGTGTTATGCTTATATATGGAAAAGGATAGGTAGATATGTTTGTATGGTGCAATTGGTGTAAGTTGATAGCAAGTGTTGGTTATGTCCCTCGTTTATGGGATGTGATAAAATTGGTATCAAGATGTATATAGAACGTCCAAAAGGCATGGAAGTTGGATGTCGGACAATGTACTATCAACTTGTGTGGGAGATGAATATCCAACCTGCATGCATCACCACCACATATATACATATATATATATACATACAATGGCGGAGTCAGGATTTTCGTGGAGGGGGTTCAACTTATAAGAAGTAAATAAGAAAATGGAGCAAAACGGATCGGGAAAGAAAAAATTATCCTTAATCCATTAAATATAACTTGTCTTGTCATGCCGCATTTAGCGTTTCTTCCTACTTTTACTATGCTTCATTGATTTATTTTATTTTTAAATAATTTTTTTCTTTATTTTTTTATTATTTTACTTTATTTTGAATTTTTAAAATAAATTAAATTAGTGTTCATTCAATCATATGTTACTTTAAAAATTGTTTAATACTCTTTTAAAAATGTGTGGGGATTGAGTTACTAATATTATAATGCATATTAAAAGGATAAATAAATGGCATCGCCAATTTTTTGTTCATTTATTCAATTTATAAGGTTTTTCATCGGTAAAAAAAATTGAATAAATCATATCAATGTAGTTTACGTCTCTCTAGAATAGAACTGAAAAAATGAGAAAGAAATATGATGAATAATCATGTCTTTCAAATTTATTAGTTCGATTAAGTTTACCTTATCTTTAAAGTTTTTTTCCTCTATCTCAATTTCAAGTTTAAGAATAAGTTCCTTTGAATTAGTATATAAAAAGAGAGTTGCGTAAAAATAAAATGAGCAATGGAGACAAAAATAATAAAATACAAAAATGAAAATAATGTGCCTTAGAAATTTGAAAAAATGAATATTGAAAAGGAGAAATAACATTAAAAAATAAAAACAAAATAAAAACAATAAAGCTCCAGCCCAAAAATGTTGAGCCCATCTCAGCCTTGCTATTTGATTTTCCAACTGAAGAAAACAAGAAATTTTTTAGGAAAGTGTTGTTGCGCAGAATCGAACCCATGACGACGTCCAAGCGAATTCTTGAACCCCCTTTACCACTAAGCTAGCCTCTTTACATTTGTTTAGGGGGTTCATTTTAATATATACACACATAAAAACAGAATTTGACCTTATATATACCGTGTAATTTTTCGACGAGGGGGTCGGGTGACCCCCCTAACCTCCATGTAGATCCGCCCCTGTTAATACATACATATATTTCAAAAGTAAAGTAACAATAATATGATTTCTCAACTTACACATGTTCCAAATGCATAAGAGCCACAACAGTACTGAAATATACCATAAACAACTCCTCGCTATGCTTCCTATGAAAGGCTCTTCATGCCCATTTTCTTCCATTTTGTTTTCCAATTCACCAGATGATACAATATTATTTTCTCTAATTCAACAATGTCCTATAAAAGTGAAAATTGAAACACAAGTCTGTGTAGACATTTTCAATATAACAATGCCGAATTCTCAGCTGCATCAGTTACAACCATTAGATTTTTTATTTACCTAAAGACTCATTCAACTAATAATTAATTTCATAAACTTTTATTTATCTAAAGACTCATTCAATCTTTACATTGTTTTATTCCAAATTAACGTATGTACCAATGTACAGTAAAACCTCACTAAATTAATACTCGGTTAATTAATAACCTCTCTAAGATAATATTCTCAAGTTCAAACTTGGGACAATGGAAAAAATTACTCATTTAGATAAGATAAATAATATAATATATTTCCAGAAGACCCTTATATAAATATATTGTTCCATTAATATTATAAATTAATAATTCTTTAAAAGCACAAATATATCTAAGACAATTCAGTGAAATATGATTCTATTGTGTTATGTTTTTTGTTAAAATTTAAATCTAGTTGAAGCTCATATCTAACTTTTCTTTTTGCATCCAAAAGTTTTGGTGTTTTCTTTTCAAAGTGCATCATAAAATTGTGAAAAGTTCTAAATGCGCTAAGTGCTTCCTTGGGCGTAACTGGTTCCAAATGTATTGTATCATCTTCCACTTTATCATCAACATTATTTTTTCAACGATATCAAAAATTTCTTCTAAGCTCTGGACCTCTGAACATGTATCATTTTCACCCATCCTACAGGTTCTTAACGTCCATTTTATTGCGGTAATAGAGATCATTAATCATGACCTCAAGTTCATGAATGACATTTTCTCTAGTGGGTTGATTTAATCTCTGAGATTTCATCCCCGAACAAATTTTGTTGTGTTGAAACACTCCATAAAATAAATAAATATTAATTTATCGATTAAATAATACTTTTATAAAATAATAATATTTTATGGTTCCATCTATATTAATTTATTGAGGTTTTACTGTATTACTTTTGTAAAATAATAAAATAGTGCCAACATGATATCACAACAAATTTCAAAGTTATAAAGATTAGGGAGAATAAATTAAGAATGACAATAAGGTCCCAAATCTAACCAAGAGTGATATGCATTCTTTTTATTTAGCAGGAATGACTTTCTTATGACAATAATTTTTTTTTTACATTTTTATCCAAGGTATAAAATCCTAAATTACCTAAGGGTAAAAAATGCATCATTTTCTAAACTAGATTTCATTCTCGTAGCACCAAGTATTACTTTAGAAATTGCAACAACTGCTAAAAATGTTGTATTAAAGCTTCTGAAGTTATTGCAATAAATAATACTTCCTCTATCCCAACTAATATGACTTAGTTTCTTTTCTAGTAAGTCTAAAACTGAATGACACATTTCTATACTAAGTAATGATTTAGCTTTAAAATATCCACTTTACCCTTAATAAAATGATTTATATTCACACAAATTTCTATAACTTATTTTAAACCACATATTTCAAAAAATTTCCTTTCTTTCTTAAACTTCATACCAAGTCAAACAAATCATATAAAATAGGATAGAGGGAGTAAAGAATTTGAAAAAAAATGTTGCACTTGCTGCAATAATAATCCTTATTAGTAAAGCAACCGCGAATGTTATCAGATAGCTTTATTAGTTTGCAATAAACCTCCCAATTATTGCAACGATTACTAGAATCGTTGCAACATGTATTGGAGTTGTTGGACAACTTTTATTAATTTTGGATCAAACAGAGACAAAAATTTGTTGGTGTGACTATTGATCTGCTCACTAACGAAGACAAGAAGTACAAAGAGTACTGGGCCTGCACACACAAATCTAGATAGCTTATTGGTTCTTTTGGTCTTTTGGGCTCGGTTGGTTAACGATCTCAGCGAACAATGGGCTGAAGTATTATAATCTAACGTACTTGTACTAGTCAATTACAAATAGGACAGTACACATATAATGTTAGTATTAGTTACCTGTTAGGAGTCTATTCCTTGCTATTAGTAAGATGTTAGAAGTCTTTCTCTTGCTGTATATATACAAGGCATTGTACAATTGAAAAGATCGATCAAATATATAAAAAATGTTTCACATATATCTTTTGTTTTCTTACATGATATTTGAATACCTCTCGATCATTTTCTTACTGTGTTCTTTTGTTCTTCACAATGAGCACTGATTCACAGACTAGTAGTCAGTCCACTCCAACTCTTTCTTCAAGTACCTCTAGACTTTTCCTTCTACTAATCCCACTGGATCTGCCACGACTAATGTAGTGGATCCAACACATCCATTTTATCTTCATCAATCAAACTATCCAGGTATGACTCTCGTTTCTTATGTGATGGCAAGGCTTATGGAGGATGGAGAAAAGCAGTGGTGATAGCACTTTAGACAAAGAACGAGTTGGTATTCATTGATGGCTCCTTGTTAGTTCCCAACACTTATCCTTTGCTTCAAAAAATAAAGGCCAGATGCAATGAAACAATCCTTTCATGTCTCCTCAATTCCCTTTCCAAGGAATTAGCTGAGAGTGTGTTATATTATAATACTGCAAACGACCTTTGAAAAGACTTGGAAGACAGATTAGGCGTGACCAATGGAGCAAGACTATTTCACCTACAGAAAGAATTACGTGCAATCATTCAAGGTAATTCTAGTGTATCAACTCACAAAAATGAAAAGTTTGTGGGATGATTTAGATGAACTAAACACTTACTCTTCTTGTATTTGTTAGTGTGAATGTGGTGCTAAAATAAAGAATACCAAAGCTCATCAGGAAGACAAATTGTTGCTGTTTTTCATGGGTTTAAATGACACTTTTGTGCGGGTCAGAAGTAATATTCTTTTGTCGGCTCCTTTGCCTAATATTGGGAAAGCCCACTTCCTTGTTATTCAAGATGAAAAAAAGGAAATACATTCTACACCTGCTTATAAGGTGATTTAGGATCTTCAAAGTTTCAAATTCAGGAGAAAGAAAGTACCCCGACTTCAAGGCACAAAAAGGAGGTAACTCAGGATATGCTGCAAAAAAGAGCAGTGTGATTTGTGCCTACATCACGACCCGGTGTTACCCCTAGAAGCGACACAGCGTACTTGACCCCGAAGGGGTCACATACAAGCTCTTAGTATAATCATAACATAAAGATA
The DNA here is from genome assembly GCF_000226075.1 of Solanum tuberosum. Lineage (NCBI taxonomy): Eukaryota > Viridiplantae > Streptophyta > Magnoliopsida > Solanales > Solanaceae > Solanum > Solanum tuberosum. The sequence continues at coordinate 100,313 of NW_006238993.1, forward strand.
TAAAATAATGCGGGAAATTTAAAACTTTTTACAATAGAAGTCAATCTCTTCTTCATAGATGAAAAATACGAATCTAGACTTGTCTCAATCACCATCTAGTACATAAAGAGTACAAATAGGGTCAAAAGCCCTTTACATCAATAAAGTCTCAAAAGTGAAAAGTACATAAAAGCTAGAAAATGGAAACATCTTGTCCTCGAACTTGAGGACTCACCAAGCCTAGGGAATAGTCAACCCAAGCTTCACTTGAAGAAAGTAATACGTCTCAACGGCCGGAAAATACACTCATAAAATGTAGAAAATATGGGTTAGCACAAATAGTGTACTAAGTATGGAACCCATTCACAAAATACTTAAAGCATGCATAAAAGGGACATTTAGTTGAAAACATGCCTTTATCAAGTTTGAAAGCCATAATGCACATTTAAGAAGCAACATAAGTCAAACCAACATATAAGCAACCCAAAGCCATACTAGTGCAATGCAAAGGTAAGATCCCATAACCCTACCAAATGCCAAGTATCACATTTAGGCAACCCACAACATACATATCTTACTTTACCTTATTCATATCCAACATACATAAGTAAGGAGTCATTCATGTTCGCAACTTGTAACAAGTGAAGTCAACCTTAACATTCATACATACCTCTCATACATAATTCATAAGTCTTCCTAACATAAGAGACCCTCACCATAATCCCTCTTAAGGTCTACTTATGCAATGCATACGTGAAGTCCCATACCCCCACTCATGCTAAGTAGTGTCCCTTAAGGAGTCACAGTTAAAGTCCATGTTCTTACCATCATTCATATTCGTATAATATAGGGAAAATAGCATTAACCGACATTGACCATGTGAGATACATGGAATCCGGTGTTCTACCCCCACACCGAAAAGAGGTGTCCTACTTGCCTAAGGTAGAACTTTCATAATAGCTTTTTAGGTGGATCCACTAGCTAAAGACCAATGTGGGCACATAGTTATGGGATAATGAGATTGCTACTACAAACCCGGACTACTAGCGTAAAAGGTTTACATCTCATGAGATAACCTATATTGGGAAGTCGGACTTGCTAAACTTAAAAGCTCCCTATCTCATTGTTCATATCCGCTCGGTGCTAGGCATAATTCCCTTTAAAAGTCATTTTAAGCCTTTACTTAGGTTCATGTTCATAAGAGAATGCACTAGGCACTCAAACCAACATACATCATAATAGCTCATAGATTCATTAAGTGAAAATGTCCTTTCAACCTTAGAATCATTTACATGTGAGTAAACCTTTCACTTTATATTCATAGTGTGTTCATAAGAATGACCTTTCAATCAACACAACAAGCTTATCATAAACATACATACATACTTCAATGCATAATCAAGTGTAAAGGGTGTAGGGAAGAAGGATCTTGCATCAATATCACAATTACACAATAGCCATAAGATCACCACTATCTAAGTAAATCATGAGTTCATATGCAATCTTCATTAACATACACAAACCCTAGCTATTGCCCTTTAAAACTAGGAATCAAGATCAACCCTAACTTCTAGAATTACAACACTCGATAGGTGAATTACATGATTCAACAACTTAATAAACATAAACATAATCTATTGTCAAGCATACATGATCAATCAAGTCACACCTTAGTTCACAATTTGGGAAGAAGGGGAAATCATGAGTCCAAGGGATATTTTCATCAAAAACCAACAATACACCATTAATCCAACCATAAATCATCATAATTAATCATAATAAACCATAATTAAACAATTTAAATCGTTTTGGAAGAAGACCCATGACTAGATGAAAACCTAGGTTTTGGAAGTCTTAAAAACATACTTTGAAGGGACTTCTTGGGGGATAGCTACCCAAGAATGAAAAACATCCATACCTTAGGGAGATTTCCACATGAAACTGAGGAAGAAGTTCTTGAACCCCTAGCTTGACCTTGACCTTAACCTTGTTCTTCGATGGAGTCTTAGAGAGAATTTTTGGGAGAGGGAAGTTGGTTTCTAATTTGAGTTTGTGAGGTATTAAGTTGAGTTTAATGACTTAAAAGTATTCATATGGGTCTAAAATATCTAATAATAACCGTCCCCACCCTTATTTAATTAATTGAGATTTTATTGGAATGTTTGACCCCTACCTATTTTGGACAGCTTTTGTAGACACCAAACCCCCACCTACGGGGAGTGGGTGGAACCATGGACCGTACTGGTCATTCGTGGTTTGGGTCAGAGAGGGCTAACATGGGGGGAAAGATTTGGGAGACTAAGTCTCGACCCACGACTCCCCAACCACAGAGGGTGGGTCCACCCATGGCTCGTGAGTGCCCAATCGTGGTTCATGATGTTTTTAACAGCTTTTTGGACAGCCCCTTGGTCCGCCTCAAGGACCCTTGGGGGGTCCTTGGGGGACCATGCTTTGACGTCTAGGCACTAGGACCTTAGTACTAAGTTAGGGAAGTTATTTTACGACTCTTATCTTGACGTTAACCCTTTTTAGGACACTAGACTACATGATAGGCTCTAGCTAAGGTCAGTAGATTTCCGGGGTGTTACGTTATCCCCCCTTTGGGAACATTTGACCCCGAATGATGATCTAGACACCAAACTAAGTTAGAAACTTTAGACTAACTGCCCATCATGCATGAAACTTAAAAATGCACTCATCACATCATGTACAATCCAAAAGGAGGGAACTCCAACTCAATTTCTGTCACGACCCAGACCGTCGTGATTGGCACCCACACTAACACTCCGGTGGGAGAACCACTACTACAACTCAAACCAAGAAACTAACCAAAACTAAAGCATTTAACTATATGAAAGCAGAAATAATAGCTAAAAACTGAAGTTCCCATAAATTTCAACAAAAGATCTAACAACTAACAATGCAGAAGAATTAACCTAGAACCTGAAAGTCAATGTACCAAAACATCTAACAATGAACCAAGTCTAAACAAGAAGGGATACAACCCCATACTAATGAACTAACTAAAAAAATGTTTAAGTCCGGAAATGGTGGACATAGACAAAAGAGAATCCCATGGCAGCCCGGAAAAATTGGCTCACCCTTGAATTCTAAGTGACGATCAGTAATCTCCTAAGCGAGGTCTGTCAGTAGCCGCTTGAAGATGTCCTGTACTCAACAAAAATAAGAGCAAGTGCAGTATCAGTACACAACCACAGTGTACTGGTAGGATAACGTGGCTATCCCACTAGTGCAACATAAACAAGTCAAGACAACAATATAATCACATGCATATATATCAACATACACAACATTTTCAACATTTACGAACAACAATCAGTTTCATATTTAATATCACATCATTGGTCCTCTCATGGAGCCCAAACCCAAACAGTTAGCATACCGGAATGTGGTACCTGATCCAAGTTAGCATACTGGAATGTGGAAACCGATCCCATTTTTATGCCGAAACGTGGCAACCGATCCAATTTAGGTATGTCGGAATGTGGCAACCGATCCATTCAACACACCAAAATCACAAACACAAGTATATCTTCAAGATCATACATTTAAGTCATGATTTCATAACAATCATCATTCATCTATCTCATTTACAACAAGTGTGATCAACATTGCAACATTCATACATATACAAGTATCATAACGAAGCAGGAGCAATCATAGAATCACAACCATCACCTACCTCGAAACAAGCTTGAAATCCTAAGAAACTTGATCCTTCCCTTTGCGGATTCGTTCCGCTTGTTCTTGGTCTACAAACAATCAATATAATACGAGAATCAATAAACAATCATTAATTACCCCGATTACTAACAATTCTATGAACCCTAGATCAAACCCATGATCCCAATTATCCAAATTAGGGTTGTTTCCACCATAGAATCTATAACAACACCCCCCTCCCCCATTAATATTCACCCATTCTATTATGTTCTATGAATCGAAAAAGATTCGGGGAGTGAAAAGCTTACCTTAAGCCTAAAAAATGGTGAAAAATGAGTATGAGTCTCCTGGGGTTTGTTCCTTAGCTCTAAAAGTTGAAAAGTTCATAATGAGGTCGTTTAGGGGTTTATTAACAACTTTAATTCACGTCGAGCCCGCCACAACGGCCGTCACCCCGCTGTAGCGGCCCTGTCAAAGCGGGAAAAAATGGTGCTAATGCGGGTTACGCGAGACAGAGAGCTAATTCAAGAATTCCAAAATTCTCATTTCACAACATACCTCTAACCAACGACGCTCAAAAAATACCCTTTATGCCAAGATCGATTTTGGGAGTTCTACGCACCCGAATTCAATTCCGTAACGTCGTACGGATTCTTTAACGAGTTATCTAACTACTCATGTAATCAAAATCGTAATTAAATCACCCGATTGTTACCAGATTTCCCTACACCTTAAAGACTCCGATTTCGTCCAAATCTGGACTAGGTTGGGAAAATCCAAATACTACAAAAAAGTTTTCCGATCCAAATTTTTTCCCCGTTGGCTTTTCTATAACGACGAAACTCGGTCGTTACAATAGATTCCAATTTACCCATCACTCGTCCCTGAGTGACAAATTGAGGAAAATAGGCTAAGGAAGGGATGAAGTAGTACCTGAATCGACGAACAATTGGGGATACTTGTCTCCCATGTCCCTCTCGGTTTCCCATGAAGCTTCCTTAACTAGACGATGCTTCCATTGAACTTTCACGGACTTAATCTCCTTGATCCTCAACTTGCGCACATCACAATCAAGAATTGCAATCGGTTCCTCCTCATATTTGAGGTCCTTGTCTAACACAATTGAGTCCCACTTTATGATATAATCCCCGTCACCATGATATCTCTTCAATATGGACACATGAAATACCAGATGATCTCTCGATAAATTAGGAGGTAAAGCCAATCTATACGCTACCGGTCCCACTCATTCAAGAATCTCAAATGGACCAATGTACCTAGGGCTTAGCTTACCTTTCTTGCCAAATCTCATCACCCCTTTCATGGGTGATACCTTAAGAAGAACATTTTCACCGGTTTGAAAAGTCATATCTCTTACCTTATGATCCAAATACTTCTTTTGTCTACTCTGGTCTGCTAAAAGTTTAGCTTGAATACTCCTCACCTTATCTTGAGCATCCTTCACTAAATCAACTCCCAAAGGTTTCACATCGCCAACCTCAAACCATCCTATGGGTGATCTACATCCCCTCCCATAGAGTGCCTCAAATGGTGCCATATCTATGCTGGAGTGATAACTATAATTATAAGAAAATTCACACAAAGGTAAGAACTTATCCCAATGCCCTCCAAAATCAATCACACATGCCCTCAACATGTCTTCCAATACTTAAATAGTCATCTCTGACTGTCCATACGTCTGTGGATGAAAGGTTGTACTAAAAGTGAGTTGTGTGCCCCAATTCATCATGTAATTTCCTCCAAAACTTGAATGTGAATTGGGTACCACGGTCTGAGATGATAGAAAGGGGCACCCCATGCAACCTCACTATCTCTTTCACATAAACTTTAGCCAATTGTTCAATATTATAATCTATTCTTATCGGAATAAAATGGGCTAAGTTAGTCAATCTATCAACCACTACCCAAATAGAATCAAACTTCCCCCAAAGTCTTAGGAAGACCAACCACAAAATCCATGGCTATTATTTCCTACTTCCATTTCGGAATTGGAATTCTTTGAAGTAAACCTGCAGGCCTTTGATGTTCATACTTCACTTGTTGACAATTTTGTCACTTCACCACAAATTCCGCTATGTCTTTCTTCATGCCCGGCCACCAATAAATTTGCTTCAGATCTCTATACATCTTGGTCACACCCGAATCAATAGAATATCGCGAACCATGAGACTCTGCCAACAATTTCTCAATGAAGTCATCTACTGTAAGAACACATATTCTCCCTTTAAAATTAAGTACTTCATCCACATTAAGAGTGGTCTCTTGTGCCTTACCAATCACAGTCTTCTTTTTAAGTTCCTCTAAATTCTAATCCTCAAATTGTTTGGCCTTGATCTCCTCCAAGAAAGTGACCCTTACCTCAATACTAGGTAACACCCCACCTCTTTCTGAGATGCCCAACTGCATGAACTTAGACTCTAAGGTTTGAATCTCTTTAGCCAAAGGTCGCTTGGATACATTCAAGCAAGCTAAAATACCCATACTCACCGCTTTTCGACTCAAAGCGTTTGCCACCACATTAGCCTTGCTAGGATGGTATTGAATGGTCACATCATAATCCTTTAAGTAAACTCCATCTACCTTCGCTATCTCAAATTCAGATCCTTTTGAGTAAACACATGTTGCAAACTACGATGATCAGTAAACACTTCACACCAAAGAGGTAATGCCGCCATATCTTAAGAGCAAACACTACCGTTGCCAACTCTAAATCATGTGTGAGATAATTTCTTTCATGCACCTTCAATTGACGTGAGGCATAAGCTACAACATTCTTATCCTACATCAACACAACACCCAAACTAGAATGTGAAGCATCACAACAAACAATAAAATCCTTACCTTCAACCGGTAATGCTAGAATGGGCGCGGTAGACAAGAGAGTTTTGAGCTTGTGAAAGCTCTCATCACACTCTTCAGTCCATTCAAAGGGTACCTCATTTTTGGTCAAGTTAGTCAACTGAGTGGCAATGGAAGCAAAATTTTTCACAAATCGACGATAGTAGCTAGCGAGCCCCACAAAACTCCTAACTTCCATCACAGAGCTAGGCCTAACCCAATTCTTAACTGGCTCAATCTTTTGGGGATTTACCATTACCCTTTCTTTCGAAACTACATGCCCAAAAAATGCAACCAATTTCAACCAAAATCCACACTTAGAAAATTTAGCATATAGCTTTTGCTTCCCAAGAACACCCAAAACACTACGAAGATGGTCGGCATGCTCTTTCACACTTTTTGAATAGACCAAAATATCATCAATAAACACTATAACAAACGAATCAAGGAAAGGTTTGAATACCCCATTCATCAAACTCATAAAAACTGCAGGTGTATTTGTCAAACCAAACGACATAACCAAAAACTCATAGTGCCTATTGCGAGTTCTAAACACCGTCTTGGGCACATCCTCAGGCCTAATTTTCAATTGATGGTAACCGGATCTTAGATCAATCTTAGATAAAACTGATGCACCTTGCAATTGGTCAAAAAGATCATCTATTAGAGGCAAAGGGTACTTGTTTCGAATAGTGACCCTATTCAATTGCCGATAATCTATACACATTCTCATACTACCATCATTTTTCTTAACAAACAAAACCGGAACACCCAATGGGGAAGAACTAGGATGAATAAATCCTTTATCAAGAAGTTCTTGGATTTGAGCCTTAAGGTCTCTTAATTCTGCCAGAGCCATGCGATATGGAGGGATAGAAATGGGACGCGTACCAGGGTCTAAATTAATGCAAAAATCTATATCTCTATCCGGAGGCATACAAGGAAAATCATTAGGAAACACTTCTATAAATTCCGACACCACAAGAATAGACTCAATAGATGGAGTCTCAACCTCAACATCCCTAATATGAGCCAAATAAGCCAAACAATCCTGTCCTATCAATTTCTTAGCCCGAATGTAGGATATGATCTTAGTTTGCTTAGGCTTGTACACCCCTTCCCACTCTAATTTTTCCCTTCTCGGAATTTCTAGAGTTACAGACTTAGTATTACAATTAAGTACGACATAATAGGAGGACAACCAAGTCATACCTAAGATTATGTCAAAGTCAGTCATATCCAAAATCACCAAATCAGCCTAAGTCTGGAAACCCATAAACAAAATAGGACAAGCACGATAGAGATGGGTAACTATGACTGACTCTCCAACTGGTGTAGAAACATAGATAGGGGCATCAAGTATATCACAAATCATATCAAACTTTGAGGAAAATTGCACAGATACATAAGAATAAGTAGAACCCGGATCAAATAACACATTAGCCATCCGGTCACAGACAAGAATAGAACCTGTGATCACCGCATCAGACGCCTCTGCCTCATTCTTTCCCAGAAAGGCATAACACTGATCCCTATCCTCTTGACGAACCACTTCCCTACCTAGTTGCGCGTTACCCCTGCCTGCATTACCATTTCCTCTACCTCCACAGCCTCGCTGATTACCTCCTTGCCCACCTTGTGGACATCCTCTACCATTATTACCATTTCCCGCGGGTAGCACTACTCTAGACTGCTGCTGCATGGACTCAAACACACGTGGGTGGGGGCAATCTCTCCTCATATGCCTAGGTTCTCCACAATTGTAACAGGTACGATCAAAAGATGGTCTGCCACCCATCGAATGAGCGACTCCCTGGCTGTCCTGAAAATTATGAGATGGAGTTTCCGAGTAACTACCTGCAGAGGTGGGCATATCAGACTGAATTGCCTTGGCTGCAACCGTTGGCCTTCCGGACCCCTTGGAATAATAACCTTGAAATTTACCCGAGTTCTTGGCCCTTTTTGCGCATGCCTTAGCATGACCATCTCGCTTCACCCCTTCCACTTTCTTAACATAGTCTATTACCTCATTAAAGCTCCTCTCTGCAGAAGTCATATGAACAGATAATACTTACAACTCAAAATTTAATCCCCTAATAAATAGTCGGATTCTGTCTTCCTCAATAGTCACCAATTGAGTAGCATATCTAGACAAAGCATGGAACTTGGCCTCATAAGCAGCCACAATCAGACCACCTTGCTCCAAAGCCATGAACTCATTCTTCTTGCGATCCCTCAAAGTCCTAGTCACATATTTCTCAAAAAACAGAGCATGAAATTGGGTCCAAGTAAGTGGAGGTAAAGTAGAATATCTACATTCCATATAAGCTCTCCACCACTGCTTAGCCTCACCTTGAAGTTGGAAAGACACAAACTCAACCCCATGCTGATGAACAATACCCAGTTTATGAAGCCTCTCATAGCAATCCAGAATGAACTCATAAGCATCCTCATTCTCAGAACCAAGAAACACAGGAGGCTTTAGCTTCAGAAACTTAGTCAACATTTCATGCTCATTACCAGTCATAACAGAACCCAACAAAGGACGGAAGAAAGCATCGTTACCTCCAGTCCCACCCACCTTAGGTGCAATGCTAGCAACAAGAGGATTAATAGGAGCTTGAGTTGCTTGAGCAGAATGAAACACTACAGTATCAGCCAATTCTTTTAAGAACGACATAATATGTTGAGCTAACACTGGATCCAAAGGAGGAACACATGTAGTCCTAGCCTGCACCTCTTCCTCCTGTCCCACATCCTCAACATCTTCAACATCAACATTCTCTCCTCTTCAATCTCTTCATGATGAGCAAGAGGGTTTTCATTCACAGGAGCATTCTCAATAGGATCTCCATTTCCAACAGGCGCTACTCTTCCACGACCTCTACCCCTAGATCTTTCTCAACCTTTGCCTCGACTGCGACCTCTCGCTGTAGATTCCTCGACCGAAGCATTGACGAGAGCTACGGGCCTAAAACTGATGAATCTAGTATTAACTATCTGCGAACAGAAGAGTGAAGGAGTTTTAGATATCGATTTGAATCGCCAGATACCAATTGGAATCAAGTCATAGCACGAAGGGAGAAAAGAGAGAACAAAGAGATTTCCTAAAGTCCTAAAGCCTCTCGAAGAAAAGTAAAGGTGTCCCCCTACCGTTCCGCGAGACTCTACTAGACTCATTTTGGTACATCGAGATCAATGAACTTAGCCTCTGATGCCAACTTTGTCACGACCCAGACCATCGTGATTGACACCCACACTAACACTCCGGTGGGAGAACCACTACTACAACCCAAACCAAGCAACTAACCAAAACTAAGGCATTTAAGTATATATGAAAGCAGAAATAATAGCTAAAAATTGAAGTTCCCATAAACTTCAACAAAAGATCTAACAACTAACAATGCGAAAGAATTAACCTAGAACTTGAAAGTCAATGTACCAAAACATCTACCAATGAACCAAGTCTAAACAAGAAGGGATACAACCCCATACTAATGAACTAACTAAAAAAAATGTCTAAGTTCGGAAATGGTGGACCTAGATGAAAGAGAATCCCATGGCAGCCCAGAAGAATTGGCTCAACCTTGAATTCGAAGAGACGATCACTGATCTCCTACGCGTGGTCTGTCAGTAGCCGCTTGTAGATGCCCTGTACTCAACAAAAATAAGAGCAAGTGCAGTATAAGTACACAACCATAGTGTACTGGTAGGGTCACGCGAATATCCCACTAGTGCAACATAAACAAGTCAAAACAACAATATAATCACATGCATATATATTAACATATACAACATTTTCAACATTTACGAACAACGATCAGTTTCACATTTTATATTACATCATTGCTCCTCTCATGGAACCCAAACCCAAATAGTTAGCATATCAGAACGTGGCAACCGATCCCACTTTTATACCAGAACGTGGCAACCGATCCAAGTTAGATATGCCGGAACGTGGCAACCGATCCATTCAACACACCACAATCACAAACATAAGTATATCTTCAAGATCATACATTTAATTCATGATTTCATGGCAATCATCATTCATCTATCTCATTTACAACAAGTGTGATCAACATTGCCACATTCATACATATACAAGTATCATAGTGAAGCAAGAACTAGCATACATCACACAATCATAGAAGCACAACCATCACCTACCTTGAAACAAGCTTGAATCCCTAAGAAACTTGATCCTTCCCTTTCCGGATTCATTCCGCTTGTTCTTGGTCTACAAACAATCAATATAATACGAGAATCAATAAACAATCATTATTTATCCGAATTACTAACAATTGTATGAACCCTAAATCAAACCCATGATTCCAATTATCCAAATTAGGGTTGTTTCCACCATATAAGCCATAACAAAACCCTCCCCATCAATATTCACCTATTCTATTACGTTCTACGGATCGAAAAATGGATTCGGGGAGTGAAAAGCTTACATTTAGCCTCAAAAATGGTGAAAAATGAGTAAGAGTCTCCTGGGGTTCGTTCCTTAGTTCTAAAAGTTGAAAAGTGCATAATGAGGTCCTTCAGGAGTTTATTAATGACTTTAATTCACGTCGAGCCCGCCACATCGGCCGTCACCCGGCTGTAGGGGCCCCGCCAAGTTTGTAAAAAGTGGCGCCAATGCGGGTTACAGGAGACAGAGAGCTAATTCAAGAATTCCAAAATTCCCATTTCACAACACACCTCTAACCAACGGCGCTCAGAAAATATCCTTTACGCCAAGATCGATTCTGGGATTTCTACTCACCCGAATTCAATTCCGTAAAGTCGTACGAATTCTTTAACGAGTTATCTAACTACTCATGTAATCAAAATCATAATTAAATCACCCGATTGTTATCGGATTTCCCTAGACCTTAAAGACTCCGATTTCATTCAAATCTGGACTAGGTTGGGAAAATCCAAATACTACTAGAAAGTTTTCCGACCTAAAATTTTTCCCTTTTGGCTTTTCTATAACGATGGAACCTGGTCGTTACAATTTCACAACATATCCAATGCTATACAAGAAAGTAGGAACTAAATCTACTAATCCAATATGCATGAAACTCATCAATTCACATAACATGGGAGGAACTACCTTCTCCAACTCAAGCAAGCTCAACACCACTATATGGAGCCAATATGCCATTTCATCAAAACATAGGTAAGCATGTTCATCAATTCACCTAATGAAGTCAAACATGCAATCATCATACTAAAATGCAAATCAACACGAGGAACATAAACATCATGAAAACTCAATGTATACTAAGCATGAATTCTCACAAGGACATGTACAACATAAGGAAATCATGGAAAACTTATACAATACACATGACTCCCAAAACACTAAAAACTCAAGAGGAATTACTTACCTCAAGTTTGGATAGGAGTAGAAGGAAAAAGATGAGGATAACGGGACTTCATATTGGCCTCGGCCTCCAATGTAGCACCCTCAACTAATTGATTCCTCCATAAAACCTTAACGGAGGCTACTTCTTTATTTCTCAACCTCTTCACTTGCTGGTCCAAAATTTCAACCGGGACTTCTTCATAAGAAAGGTTCTCATCAACTCCTAAACCCTCTAGAGGAAGGATGGATACTGGATCACCAATGCACTTCTTGAGCATGGAAACATGAAACACCGGGTGAGCTGGTGCCAACTCATTTGGCAAGTCTAATTCATATGCAACTTTCCAACACGTTTCAAGACTTGATATGGGCCCACATACCAGGGACTAAGCTTCCCCATTTTAGCAAACCTCATCACACCCTTCATAGGTGAGATTTTCAAGTAGACCCAATCACCAATTTCAAACTATAGATCCCTCCTTCTATAATCGACATAAGAATTTTGCCGACTATGGGCCGTCTTCAACCTATCTCTAATAAGTCGAACTTTTTCAATGGCCTCATAAACTTGTTCGGGACCAATTAGAGAAAATTCACCTACCTCAAACCACCCAACCGGAGACCTACACCTTCTTCCATAAAGTTCTTCAAACGGGGCCATGGCAATGCTAGAGTGGTAACTATTGTTGTAGGCAAACTCAATCAATGGGAGATGGTCATCCCAACTACCCTTGAAATCAATCACACACGCTCTCAGCATGTCCTCTAAGGTTTGAGTGGTCCTTTCCGCTGACCAACCGTTTGAGAGTGAAAAGTGGTACTAAGTTTAACATTGGTACCAAGCCCTTTTTGGAATGTCTTCCAAAAGTGTGAAGTAAATTGGGCACCCCGATCCGATATGATAAATAAGGAACCCCATGAAACTTCTCTATCTCATTAATGTACAACTTGGAATAGTCTTCCACCGAAAATGAAGTCTTGACCAGAATAAAGTAGGCTGATTTAGTCATCCTATCAACAATGCCCGAAATAGAATCATGTTGCCTTCGAGTACGAGGCAAACCCACAACAAAGTCCATATTCACATCCTCCCACTTCCAAGTGGGAATTTCTATATATTGGGACAAACCTCCCGGTTTTTTATGTTCGGCTTTAACTTGTTGACAATTCAAACATTTAGCCACAAAACTCGCTATATCCCTTTCCATGCCATTCCACCAATAAACTTCCCATAGATCACGGTACATCTTGGTGGCTCCTGGATGAATAGAATACCGCAAACCATGTGCCTCTTCTAAAATTTGCTCTCTCAAGCCATCAACATCCGGAACACATAACCTACCTTGGTACCTAAGCTCCCCATCCCCCCTTGGGAAAAAGCCTCAACGGACTTGTTGAGAAACAATTCTTTCAACTCCATTAATATGGGATAAAGGTGTTGGTTAGACTTCACATCAGCCACAACAGACGATTCGGAAGTATGATGGACCATGAATCAAACTTTGGTGGAATCCACTAGTTGGACACCTAACCGAGCCAACCTATGCACATCACGAACCAATTCCTTCTTCTCATCTTCTGCATGATCCACACTACCCATGGACAATATACTTAGGGCATCCACAACTACATTAGCTTTGTCGGGGTGGTAAAGGACACTCATGTCATAATCCTTCAAAAGTTCTAAC
>NW_006238993.1:114313-122005 GCF_000226075.1 Solanum tuberosum
CCACCCTTGGTGGAATCCACTAGTTGGACACCTAACCGAGCCAACCTATGCACATCACGAACCAATTCCTTCTTCTCATCTTCTGCATGATCCACACTACCCATGGACAATATACTTAGGGCATCCACAACTACATTAGCTTTGTCGGGGTGGTAAAGGACACTCATGTCATAATCCTTTAAAAGTTCATACCACCCTCTTTGTCGGAGATTCAAGTATTTTTGGCTAAACACATATTGAAGACTTTTGTGATCAGTGAAGACATCTACATGGACCCCATATAGGTAGTGTCTCCATATTTTCAAGGAAACTACCACCGCCGCTAGTTCAAGATCATGAGTCGGATAGTTCTTTTCATGTACCTTGAGTTGCCTCGAAGCATAGGCAATCACTTTACCCCGTAGCCTAAAGACACATCCCAAACCCACTCAAAAAGCGTCACAATATACTACAAACCTATCGGTATCCTCCGGTAAGGTCAACACCGGAGCGGAAGTAAGTCTATCTTTCAATTCTTGGAAGCTTTTCTCACAAGTCTCCAACCACACAAATTTAGCTTTCTTTTGAGTTAAACCCGTCAATGGAGGAAAAACCCTCAACAAACCTCCTATAATAGTTTGCTAAACCCAAAAAGCTTCTAACATCGGTAGGAGTTAGAGGTCTAGGCCAACTGTTGACTGCATCCGTTTTCTTAGGATCAACCTCAATACCCATACCCGACACAATGTGACCAAGGAAAGCAACCAATCTTAGCCAAAACTCACATTTTCTAAAATTAGCATATAATTGGTGGTCCTTAAGGACTTGCAATACAATCCTCAAATGCTTCATGTGATCATCCTCACTCTTTGAATAGATTAAAATATCATCAATAAAAATGATCACAAACGAATCAATATATTGCCTAAACACCTTATTCATTAGGTCCATGAATGCCACAGGGGCATTTGTTAACCCAAAAGACATAACCACAAATTCGTAGTGACTGTACCGGGTCCTAAAGGCCGTCTTAGGAATGTCACATCCTCTTACCCTTAGTTGATGGTAACCCGAACGAAGATCTATCTTGGAGAAAAAGTTAGACCCTTGGAGTTGATCAAACAAATCGTCAATCTTAGGAAGTAGATACTTATTCCTTATAGTGACTTTATTCAATTGGTGGTAATCAATACACATCCTAAGGGACCCATCTTTCTTCTTTACGAACAATACCGGAGCACCCCATGGAGATATGCTTGGTTGAATAAAACCCTTTTCTAACAAGTCCTTGAGTTGTTCCTTCAATTCCTCTAATTCGGCCGGAGCCATCCGGTAAGGGTGAATAGATATGGGTTGTGTATCCGACAAAAGATCAATGCCAAAGTCTATTACCCATTCGGGAGAAATACCAGGCAAGTCATCGGGGAAGACCTTCTGATACTCACTCACTACGGGGACCGACTCCAAGAATGTATATAAACCTAACAATGTGATACATGCACCCCTTTGAGATCATTTTTCTAGCTTTTAGACATGACATAAAATGACCTCTAGGGATAGAATTTCCCCCCTTCCATTCTAATATAGGTTCATTTGGAAATTAAAACTTAACTACCCGGGTTCTACAATCAATGGACGCAAAACAAGCATGCAACCAATCTATCCCCAAGATGACATCAAAGAAATCAACCAAAGTGACTTTGTGAGACACTGAAATGGGACAACCCCTATAAACTCTTTTAGCTACAACCGAGTCACCCACCGGGGTAGACACCAAAAAAGGTTTTTCTAACACATCAGGGAGCATTTCTAATTTCATAGCCACAAAAGGTGTAACAAAAAACAATGTGGCACCGGGGTCTAACAATGCATAAACATTAATGGAAAAGACTTGCAACATACCCGTCACCACATCCGGGGAGCTTTCTTGGTCACCTCGGGATTGAAGAGCATAGAAGCGGTTCTTCTTGGGAGCATCGGAATTTGAGCCACTTGGAGGGACTTGCTTGCCCTTTGTCCCTTGAACCTTTAGCATAGGACAATCTCTCTTCATATGACCGCTCTTCCCACAACTAAAGCAACCATCCGTGCCAACTAGGCACTTCCCTTCATGTTTCTTGCCACACTTTGCACAACTAGGTCTTTCAACATAAGAGCCGCCACTATTACCTCATTGGGTCTTAGGGTTAGACACCCTATCTTTGTTAACCCTTGGAGTGCTAGAGGAGCCTAGGTTGGAAAACCTCTTCTTGAACCTTGGTTTATCTTGAAACGCAAACTTAACCTTGGAAGAATTCCCATCATCAGTCCTTGCCCTCTTCACTTCCCTACTCACTTGCTTGAGATTTTGTTCCTCTATTTGTTCAACATGAACCATTAGATGTGAAATATTCATACTTGGGATGAGCATCGCCGAATGGCATTCGTTGACCACCAAGTCGGATATCCCCATAACAAATTTGTTCATCTTAGCCCTAGAGTCCACCACTAAGGTTGGAGCATGCTTAGACAATTGGGTGAACTTAAGGCTATATTCCTTAACACTCAAACCTCCTTGGTGAAGGTTGATGAATTCTTGCATCTGTCTCTCCCTCAACTCTAGGGGGAAAAACCTATCAAGGAAGGCCAACTTGAGCAATCCCCAATCAACCGGGCCCGCTCTCACGGGTCTCTATTCCCTCCATTGCTCATACCATACTTTAGCTACGTCTTTCAATTGGTAGGCGGCTAGTTTCGCCTTCTCTTGAGATGACACCCCTATGGCATCAACCACTTTGAACACTTCTTCAATAAACCCTTGTGGTTCTTAATCCACTTTAGAGCCATAGAATGTAGGGGGATTCATTCTTGTGAAATCCCTAATTCTTGAAGTGGTTGTACTTGCATTGGCGTTCACACGAGCTCTAGCATCCCTAGTGACTTGAGTCCTTAAAACATGGGTCAAAGTTTGGAGAGCCGATCTTATCTCCACATTGGTCATGGCCCCTTCATCATTAGGGGCTTGAGGAACTTAAGGACCATGGGGACCTTGGGGAGGAACTCCCTTATCATTAGCAGTCTCCTCTTCCACTCTTCTTGCGGCCGCTCTTTTTGTAGTCATATTCCTATATGCACAAGAAAAGGGTTAGGAAAAGGACTTCGTAGAGTTAAAACTCTAAGGCATGACTAAAGAGTAGTGAAAGAAGTGAAAAGTTCCTAAACATCTTATAGCATCTCATTCATAAGTGTGGCGCGCTTCACACTCATGAACAAGACTCTACTAGATGTGGTTCATGAGACATCAACCTAAGTATTATCCAAAAATCATACGCTCTGATACCATGTTTGTCACGACCCGGAGTTACCCCCTAGAAGCAACATAGCGTACTTGACCCTGAAGGGGTCGCATACAATCCCTTAGCATAATCATAACATAAAGATATAGAATAATGCATGAAATTTAAAACTTCTTACAATAGAAGTCAATTTCTTCTTCATAGATGAAAAATACGAATCTAAACTTGTCTCAATCACCATCTAGTACATAAAGAGTACAAATAGGGTCAAAAGCCCTTTATATCAATAAAGTCTAAAAACTGGAAAGTACATAAAAGCTAGAAAATGGAAATATCTTGTCCTCGAACTTGAGGACTCACCAAGCCTAGGGAATAGTCAACCCAAGCTTCACTTGAAGAAACTAATACGTCTCAACGGCCGGAACCTACACTCATATAATGTAGAAAATATGAGTTAGCACAAATAATGTACTAAGTATGGAAGCCATGCACAAATTCCTTAAAACATGCATAAAAGGGACATTTAGTTGAAAACATGCCTTTATCAAGTTTGAAAACCATAATGAACATTTAAGAAGCAACATAAGTCAAACCAACATATAAACAACCCAAAGCCATACTAGTGCAATGCAAAGGTAAGATCCCATAACCCCACCAAATGCCAAGTATCACATTTAGGCAACCCACAACATACATATCTTACTTTACCTTATTCATATCCAACATACATAAGTAAAGAGTCATTCATGTTCACAACTTGTAACAAGTGAAGTCAACCTTAACATT
Source organism: Solanum tuberosum (assembly GCF_000226075.1). Taxonomy (NCBI): domain Eukaryota; kingdom Viridiplantae; phylum Streptophyta; class Magnoliopsida; order Solanales; family Solanaceae; genus Solanum; species Solanum tuberosum. The sequence goes on from NW_006238993.1 coordinate 118,354, forward strand.
CATACATACCTTTCATACATAATTCATAAGTCTTCATAACATAAGAGAACCTCACCATAACCCCTCTCAATGTCTACTTGTGCATTGCATAAGTGAAGTGCCATACCCCCACTCATGCTAAGTAGTGCCCCTTAAGGAGTCATAGTTAAAGTCCATGTTCTTACCATCATTCATATTCATATCATATAGGGAAAATAACATTTACCGACATAGACCATGTGAGCTACATGGAGTCCGATGTTCTACCCCCACACCGGAAAGAGGTGTCCTACTTTCCTAAGGTAGAACTTTCATAATAGCTTTTAGGTGGATCCACTAGCTAAAGACCTATGTGGGCACATAGTTATGGCATAAGGAGATTGCTACTAGAAACCCTGTCACGCCCCTAGAGCACCCCTTAGACGTGACAGGGCGTACTCGACCCCAAATGGGTCTCATACAAGCCCCATAGCATTCTTGAACATAAGAACATACGAAAATAGAGAAGAATTTAAAACTTTCATTACAATCGAAGACATGTTAATGAAAAAGCAAGAGAAAGACTTTCTAGACTACGTAGCATCCCATACTACTACTCACACTACGTACTCCTTTGAAGTCACCATAGACAAGACACATTCACATACAATAAGTCATGACAAGGAAGTAACTCATAATACAATACAAGTATAGCATGCATCATCTCATTTAAGCATAAGTCACATTCTTCATTAACTTCATTACACTAAGAGCACTTTCATTCAGTAGACAATAGACCAACATTCTTCATTAACTTCATTTAGAGGACTTTCATTCATTAGTCATGAAGACTTAGAGAACTCACTATGACTCTGTCAAAGCGTACTCGTGCAATGCATGGATGACATCCCATACTACCACCCACACTTCATAGAACTCCTCAAGAAACCATAATGCACATCTCACATGATGGGAATAAGCGTTTAACCGACATAGACCGTGAGAGCTAAATCATGGAATCTGGTGTCATGAAACCCCACACCGTTAAGAGGTGGTATTTTTCCCTAAGGAAAACCAATAACCTAGCTTACGTGGATCCACTAGCTAGACCTATGTGGGAACATAGTTTATGGGATAGGAAGATGTTCATTGGAACCCTAGCCTAACATTGAGAGAGTTTCCATCTTACCATATCCACTCGGTGCTTAGCCTACATTCCCATAGATCATTTCATTCACATTAAATTAGTGCACTAGGGAGGAATGCCATTGGCCTATCGACCTAAGATACATCATTACACAAGGAAGGAATGCTATAAGCCTATCGATCCATGGTACATTCAAGGAAAGCTCTAGAGTCCTCTTGAAAGGAATACCATAATCCTATCGATTCATGATTCCTCATTACCTTCTTATACTCATGAAAGGAATGCCATAAACCTATCCATTCATGGTATATTGACTCATTAAGAAAGGAATGCCATTAGCCTTTCAATTCTAGAGTCTTTATCATATTAGATCATTGAAGAAAGGAATGCCTTAAGCCTATTGATTCATATCCATTAAGTCAAGACACATTCATTACTAATATATGACAGGAATGCCATAGCCTATCTATTCATATTCATTAAGTTAAGACACATTCATTATACAAGAAAAGGGTGCGTAATCCTACCAATTCTAGATTCAACAATACTTTCATTATCATTCATGAGTATCAATTGAGAATATATTATCAACAACAACACAGTTACATTCTATACATGATCATCATTCTATCATTCAAATCACATGTATATCCTTCACATCATAATCATACATAGTAATTAAACACCTCCTCCTTTCAAGTGGATCAACATCTCTAGCACAATTCTACTTCAACATGTAATTAGGTCATAACTTGCCTTCAAGGCCATGAATCTCAAATCATCAACATCCTAAAAATTTACCATAATTAAGGCATATATAATGATACAATTCAATAACCCAAAGCAATTTAGACAAAATTCCCTTCATAAGCTTTCATAATCATCAAACCCACTTCATAAGTCACAATTTAGGAATTCAGAGAAATTATGGGTTCATAGAGTATTTTCATCATAAATCATCAATTAAGCATTAATACAATCATAATTTGTCATTAGAAACCTTTTGAAAATGTTTGATGAAAGAACCCATGAGATTGAGTAAAACCTAGGGTTTTTGAGAAACTTGAAATCACTTTGAATTGGCTCCTTGAATGGAAAATCAGACAAGGATCAAGACCACTATACCTCTACATTGATTCCCTCAAGAAATTGGAGGAGAAAACTTGATGTTTGAACCCCTGGCTTGAACTTGACCTTGATCTCCAATGGAGTTTCTAGAGAGAAGACTTTTTTTTTGAGAGAGAGGGATTTTGATATGGGGGAATTTGAATAATGATATCTAAAATAGGGTTTTAATATTTTAATACTCTTAAAATATCTTAATAACCAGAAAATAACCGTCCAAACACTTAATAGGACTTGGGGTGAATTTACCAATCCACCCCTAGCTAGGCCGCACCTTGACAGCAAACACAGACCCAACTCATGCCCTAGACTCACGAACTGTGAGTCCATTCACGGACAATATTGTTGGTCTATGGTCTGGGGCTGTAGCTTGGCTTGGAGGGTCTCGACCTACGGAGGCTAATCATGGGGCGTGGATGGACCTACGGGGCGTGGACCCCTTCCGTAGGTCACCAAGTCTTTGGCAACTTTCTTCATTTGGGGCAGCCTTGGGGGTTAAGCTTATGGTCCTCCTTAAGGCAGTACCTTGACGTTTAACTCCTAAACCCCTCAATGATGACTCGGGACAACATCAAACACCTTCAAACCTCACACCAAACTTAAACACACACTAGTTAGGCTCTAGTTTAACTTATTCATTTTTAGGGTCGTTACATTATCCCCCACTTAGGAACATTCGTCCCCGAATGACACTTTAAACACATTAAGGGGTTAACGACTCAAAACAAGCAGCCCACAATCATGCAACATCAATATAAATGCATAAACATAGGAGGAAACAACATCAACTCCACATCAAGAAGGCTTATTTCACACATGAAGGTAGGAACTACTTCTCCAAACTCATTATGCACCAAAAATTAATCATTTCTCATTTCATTGGAGAAACTTCCTTTTCCAACTCATATCATGCATGCTCATCATAACAACATTAGGCACATTATACAATTCCACTCAAAAGCACATTTAGGCATGTTCAACATTTCACCTCATGAAGTATATAGACAACTCATACTAGATGCCAATTTAACATGAGGAACACAATCACATAAGCTCATTTTCTCATTTAAAAATGTATTCATCAAGAACATGCACAACATAAGGAGACCATGGAAACACAATATCACACATGACTCCACAACATGAAACAAGCCAAAAAGGAACTCTTGGTCTTAGGCTTGAGTAGGCATATAGAGAAAGAGGTAAGGATATCAGAACTCTCAACAACCTTACTACTCAACATACTATCCCCCACTTAGAAGTAAACCCAACTAAGGCTTATCATGAACCTAACATAGGAACCTAAATCAATACATTCACAACTTACAAGAAACCATCAACATATCGATGCTTTCAAACTAGGGAAGTTCACATTAAGCAATTCTTGCTCACAATCAACCTTACCACATCACTCAAGGTCTC
>NW_006238993.1:122752-135760 GCF_000226075.1 Solanum tuberosum
ACTACTTACAAGAAACCATCAACATACCGGTACTTTTAAACTAGGAAGGTACTCATTAAGCAACTCTTACTCACAACAACCGTACCAACACTACTCAAGGTCTCACATGAGTCTACCACACCGGGTCTAAGCTCCTCCAACTCACTACACCTCTTAAGGTGAGAACATCAAGCAAGTCTAACTCATGAACATCAAGGGCACTCAAAGACCTTAACACCTAGGTACATTATCCCTTACTTGGGAGTAAGCCTATACAACTCTTTCAATATACCTCAAAACTCATCTTGACTAAGTCGGATTCTACCAATAACACACATAACCATAAAGCAACCCATTCATACTAAAGTCACACCACAAACTACCATCTCAACTCTATCAAGTCACATAGCCATTATTGGCATCACAACCAACCTTCCTCCCTCACACCTTCTAACATACTCTTTCAAGTGGTCACACACTAAAGACCATCACATAAGGAACAAGAGAGAGACATTATAGAGTTAAACTCTATGGCACGACTTGAAGAATGAAGAAGTGAGACTTTCTTAAAACCCAATAGTCTCCTATTCATAATGTGGCGCACTTCACAATATGAACAAAACTCTACTAGATGTGGTTTGAGACAACCTAACACTATTCCAAAATATTGTGATATGATACCATGCTTATCACACCCCGAGAGCACCCCGTAGATGCAACACGACGTACTCGACCCCGAAGGGGTCTCATACAAGCCTCATAGCATTCTTGAACATAAGAACATAGGGAAAAAGAGAAGAATTTAAAACTTTCTTTACAATCGAAGACATTTTCATTAAAAAGCAAATGGAAGACTTTCTAGACTTTATATACTAAGTCTCAAACTATCTAAATACTCTTTGAATACAACATTGGGACTTAACCCATACAAAAGCTTAACATTATCTAAAAGACACAAAAAGGAACATAATGGGTTTTGTCCTCGAAACTATGAGGACTCACCAAGTCTTCATCTTCAAGCACCTTAGAAACCTATGCTTCAAGCATAGACCACCAATATCTCCGAACCCTACACTTTTGGTAAAGATAGAGAAGAAATATGGGTTAGCACATTAGATGTACTAAGTATGGAAGCCATGCAAAAACATGCTTAAAGAGGACATTTATTTGAGGGCCATACTTTTATGCCATTTTGGTAAAACTTCATGAACATTAGTAATAGAGGCATAATATAAGTCACAACCAACATGCATGTCATACTTTTCACATGTTAACATAATAAACACATAAACCTTTACCTTCACCTTAAGCCTTCACCTCAAGTAACCCTCAAGCTATTTGTGCAATCTATGGATAGCATCTGATACTACCACCCACACTAAGGTACTGCCTTAAGGTTACCAAAAGTGAACTTACCATTCATCCTTTCCACCTTTACACAATAAAGCACATAAGAGACATAAACATTATATAAGTCACATCATCACATTAAGACCAACATCTAAGACAACTGTGAGTCATACTTATGCAATATATGAGTAGCATCTCATACTACTACTCACACTACGTACTCATTTGAAGTCACCATAGAGAAGGCACATTCATATACAATAATTCATGACAAGGAAGTAACTCATAATACAATACAAGTATAGCATGCATAATCTCATTTAAGCATAAGTCACATTCTTCATTAACTTCATTACACTAAGAGCACTTTCATTCATTAGACATTAGACCATCATTCTTCATTAACTTCATTTAGAGGACTTTCATTCATTAGTCATGAAGTCTTAGAGAACTCACTACGACTCTGTCAAAGCCTAATCGTGCAATGCATGGATGGCATCCCATACTACCACCCACACTTCATAGAATTCCTCAAGAAACCACAATGCACATCTCACATGATGGGAATAAGCGTTTAACCGACATAGACCATGAGAGCTAAATCATGGAATCCATTGTCATGAAACCCCACACTATAAAGAGGTGGTCATCTTCCTTAAGGAAAACCAATAACCTAGCTTACGTGGATCCACTAGCTAGACCTATGTGGACACATATTTTATGGGATAGGGAGATGTTCATTGGAACCCTAGCCTAACATTGGGAGAGTTTCCATCTTACCATATCCACTCGGTGCTTAGCCTACATTCCCATAGATCATTTCATTCACATTACATTAGTGCACTAGGGAGGAATGCCATTGGCCTATCGACACAAGATGTATCATTACACAAGGAAGGAATGCTATAAGCCTATCGATCCATGGTGCATTCAAGGATAGCTCTAGAGTCCTCATGAAAGGAATGCCATAATCCTATCGATTCATGATTCATCATTACATTCTTATACTCATGAAAGGAATGCCATAAGCCTATCGATTCATGGTACATTGACTCATTAAGAAAGGAATGTCATTAGCCTATCGATTCTAGAGTCTTCATCATATTAGATCATTGAAGAAAGGAATGCCTTAAGCCTATCGATTCATGTCCATTAAGTCAAGACACATTAATTACTCATATCTGAAAGGAATGCCATACCCTATCGATTCATATTCAATAAGTCAAGACAGATTCATTAGACATGAAAAGGGTGCATCAACCTATCAATTCTAGATTCAACAATACTTTCATTATCATTCATGAGTGTCAATTGAGAATATACTATCAACAACAACACGCTTACATCCTATACATGATCATTATTTTATCATTGAAATCACATGCAAATCCTTCACATTATAATCATACATAGCAATTAACCACCTCCTCCTTTCAAGTGGATCAACATCTCTAGCATAATTCTACTTCAACATGTAATTAGGTCATAACTTGCCTTCAAGGCCATGAATCTCAAATCATCATCACACCAACAATTTACGATAATTAAGGCATAGATAATGATAAAATTCAATAACCCAAAGCAATTTAGACAAAATTCCCTTCATAAGCTTTCATAATCATCAAACCCACTTCATAAGTCACAATTTAGGAATTGAGAGAAATCCTGGGTTCATAGAGTATTTTCATCATAAATCATCAATTAAGCATTGATACAATCATAATTTGTCATTAGAAACCTTTTGAAAACATTTGACGAAAGAACCCATGAAATTGAGTAAAACCTAGGGTTTTTGAGAAACTTGAAATCACTTTGGAATTGGCTCCTCGAATGTAAAATTAGACAAGGATCAAGACCACCATACCTCTATGTTGATTCCCTCACAAAATTGGAGCATAAAACTTGATGCTTGAACTTGACCTTGATTTCCAATGGAGTTTCTGGAGAGAAGAGTTTTTTTTGGAGAGGAAGGGGTTTTGATTTGGGGGAATTTGATTAATGAAATCTAAAATAGGGTTTTAATGTTTTAATACTCTTAAAATATCTTAATAACCCTAAAATAACCGTCCAAACAGTTATTAGGACTTGGGTTGAATTTACTAATCCACTCATAGCTAGGCCGCACCTTGACAACAAACACAGACCCAACTCATGCCCAAGACTCACGGAACGTGAGTCCATTGACAGACAGTACTGTTGGTCCGTGGTCTGAGGCTGTAGCTTGGCTTGGAGGGTCTTGACCTATAGAGGGCATCCATGGGGCGTGGGTACACCTACGGGGTGTGGACCCCTTCGGTAGGTCACCAAGTGTTTGTCAACTTTCTTCATTTAGGGCAGCCTTGGGGGTTAAGCTTAGGGTCCTCCTCAAGGACCCTTAGGGTGTTCCGTGGGGAGTCATACCTTGACGTTTAACCCCTCAACCATGACTCGGCAGAACATCAAACACCCTCAAACCTCACACCAAACTCAAATACACACTAGTTAGGCTCTAGTTTAACTTATTCATTTTTATGGTCGTTACAAACCCGGACTACTAGTGTAAAGGTTTCCATCTCATGAGATAACCTATATTGGGAAGCCAAACATGCTAAACGGAAAAGCTTCCTATCTTATTGTTCATATCCGCTTGGTGCTAAGCATAATTCCCTTTAAAAGTCATATTAAGCCTTTACTTAGGTTCATGTTCATAAGAGAATGAACTAGGCACTTAAACCAACATACATCATAATAACTCATATATTCATTAGGTGAGAATGTCCTTTCAACCTTAGAATCATTCACATGTGAGTAAACCTTTCACATTATATTCATAGTGTGTTCATGAGAATGACCTTTCAATCAACACAACAAACTAATCATAATCAACACAACAAACTAATCATAAACATACATACATACTTCAATGCATAATCAAGTTTAAAGGATATAGGTAAGAAGGATCTTGCATCAATACCACAATTACATAATAGCCATAAGTTCACCACTATCTAAGTGAATCATGAGTTCATATGCAATTTTTATCAACATACACAAACCCTAGCTATTGCCCTTTATGACTAGGAATCAAGATCAACCCTAACTTCTAGAATTACAACACTAGATACGGGATTACATGATTCAACAACTTAATAAACATAAACATAATCAATTGTCAAGCATACATGATCAATCAAGTCACACCTTAGTTCACAATTTGGGGAAGAAGGGGAAAATCATGGGTCCAAGGGAGATTTTCATCAAAACCCAACAATACTCCATTAATCCAACCATAAATCATCATAATTAATCATAATAAACCATAATTAAACAATTTAAATCATTTTGGAAGAAGACCCATGACTAGATGAAAACCCTAGGTTTTGGAAGTCTTAAAAACATAGTTTGAAGGGACTTCTTGGGGGATAGCTACCCAAGAATGAAAAGCATCCATACCTTAGGGAGATTTCCACACGAATTTGAGGAAGAAAGGTTGGTTATGGAACCCCTAGCTTGACCTTGACTTTGTTCTTCAATGGAGTCTTAGAGAGAGAATTTTTGGGAGAGGGAAGTTGGTTTCTAATTTGAGTTTGTGCGTTGTGAGGTATTAAGTTGAGTTGAATGACTTAAAAGTATTCATATAGGTCTAAAATAACTAATAATAACCGTACCCACCCTTATTTAATTAATTTAGATTTTATTGGAATGTTTGAACCCTAGCCATTTTGGACAACTTTTGCAGACCCCCACCCACAAAACCCCCACCTATGAGGCGTGGGTGGAACCACGGACCATACTGGTCCTTTGTGGTTTGGGTCAGAGAGGGGGAAAATGCGGGGAAAGATTGGGGAGACTAAGTCTCAACCCACGAATCCCCAACCACGAAGTGTGGGTCCACCCACGGCTCGTGGGTGCCCAATCGTGGTTCATGCTGTTTTTAACAGCTTTTTGGACAGCCCCTTGGTCCGCCTCAAGGACCCTTGGGGGGTCCTTGGGGGACCATGCTTTGACGTCTAGGCACTAGGACCTTAGTACTAAGTTAGGGAAGTTATTTTATGACTCTTATCTGGACATTAACCCTTTTTAGGACACTAAACTACATGATAGGCTCTAGCTTAGGTCATTATATTTTTGGGGTGTTACACCTATTATAAGAAGCAAGGTCACAATGTGGATAAGTGCTTCAGGATCCATGGGTTTCCTGTTGAATTTAAATTCACAAAACCTAGAAAATTTCAAGGTACATCGCAGGGAAGTACTTCTTTCAACTCAAGTGTTTACAATCAAAGTGAGTGATTTACTCAAAGAGACACCAATGCTCCAGAAGTTCAAGCTCTCAGTAGGAGAAAACATAACACAAATATTACAAATGCTTTAACAGATGAAATCAAATCAAAATGAAAGAGGATCTGAAGGAGTGGCAAATCTCAATCTTTCTGGTATGTCAAAGTTCTTTAATTCTTATGCCTGCTTTATTGAAATTGATAGAAATTCTTGCATATTAGATACTGGAGCAACTGAGCATATGAACTATAATAGGGAATTCCTTTCAAATGTTAAAGCTCTTCCTATAGAGTCAAGGTTACTCATGAAGGAATAGTCATGCTAATATCTAATATGATTCTGCACAACGTTTTGTTTATACCTCCTTTCAGGTTTAATCTGATATGCACTCATCTCTGGTACTCCCTATTTTTTTTTTGTTTCAGGGCCATTCTCTGAAGAGCCCTCTGGAGATTGGTAAGGAGCAAGAGGGACTCTATATCCTTAAAACAAGACAATCAACAATAGTTCCCTCAAGCCAATTCAAGCAATTTCAAGTTTTCAATTCAAGTAAGGAATCTAGTTCTAGTCTAGCTTAATTTTTAAGAAATCTGTTCCAAATGCAGTTTTTAATTCCTGTTTCAGTTCTTCATCTACAAATGTAATAGAAAAACTACGAAATATTATATTAGGACATATGCCTTTGAGCAAATGATAAATATTTTTGTTATCTCTTTTCCAGTATCTTCTAAAAACTTGACTCCTTGTGTTGTTTGTCTCATGACGAGACAATCCAAATTCCCTTTCCCATTTATAACAATATGTATTAAATCAACTTCTGAGTTAATTCATGTGGATACATGGGGACCTATAAACATATGCTAATCATGGCTTTAATTATTTTCTCACAATAGATGATGATTTTAGAAGAGGTACTTGGACCTACATGCTAAGTTCTAAATCTAATGCCTTCACCATTTTGAAATCCTTCCTTACCATGGTAGAATGACAATTTAACAAGAAAGTAATGAAAATCAGGTCACACAATGCTTTTGAATTGGGAAGTGGAAAAACACATTCATAATTTTTTCAATCCTTAAGACTTATCCATCAAAAATATTGTTTGTCCACCCCACAACAAAATGGAATTGTTGAGCGAAAACATAAACACCTATTAGAAAATTTCAGGGCTCTGTTGTATCAGTCTCACCTTCCTATTCACTATTCGGGAGTCTATCTTTTGACAGAAACGTATTTAATTAATAGATTTCCCTCCAAAATCATAAATCTCAAAACACCATATGAGACAATTTTTAACACCAAACCATAATATTCTATTATTATAAGTTTTGGTTGTTTATGTTTTGTTTCTACCCTTTCAAACAAAGGAGTAAGTTTGATCCAATGGCGGTTCCTTGTGTGCTTTTAGGGTATCCACATGACAAAAATATCTACAAAGTTCTCATTCTTAAATCTCTACAGTGTTTCGTGTCACAGGATGTTGTCTTTCATGAGTCAGTTTTTCCTTTTTTTCTCCAACATTTCCTCTGTTCCTACCGATTCCTTCTTTCCTACTGCTAACCAACATACGTTGGCAGATCATTCTTTTGATGTCTTTTCATTACTTGCGGATTATCTTGTCCCTTAAAATGATCCTATCATATAGTATGACCTTCTCCAACTATAGTTCATGATTCTTCCCCTCAACTAGAACCAACAACAGACCCTACTTCACATGTTCACTTTATTACCTTTTCACAACCTACAATGGTTGATGTCATAAGGCAAGCCAGTAGACAACACAAGACACCTTCCTACCTACAGGAATACATATGCAATGCTATATAATTGACTGATGTACGCAATTCTTGTTTTCTTCCATTTGTCACACCTGAGTCTTTTCCCTTTAGTGGTCTGTCTTCTACCAACCAAAATATGCTCAGCTATTTATATAAAATTCAAGAACCTATTAGTAGAGTAAATATTTAAAAATAAAATTCATTCTAATGTCATTGCTATTTCTTATATTATTGTAAATTTTTATTTGGTTAAATATATTTTAAAGAAAATATTCCTCGAAGTTTTCAAATAAAACAAGTTCTTAGATTCAAAAAAAAAAAAACTTCCAGTTATATTATATTTAATAAAAGTTCAAGTTTGCATTCCTCAAAAACTCTTCAATCAAATTCACAATAATAAAATCCCCAAGTAATTTTACAAGTAAAAATATTTCCCAGTAAATCCTCAAGAAATAAATTCCTAACAAAATTCGCAGAACATAAATCCCTAGGTAATATCACATATAAAATTATTTCTAAATAATTTTTAAAGTAATTATTTCTAGTTGTATCAACAAATAACTTTATTTAGGAATTTTCTTTCAAACAATTTTAAAAATTACTTTTTTTCATCACTTGCAGATTTACCTATGAAAATGGTACTTGCAAATTATTTGCCCCAAATAATTCTCCAGGTAATAATTTTGCAAAAATGGCAAAATTTACCTACCATTTTTTCTGGGGAAATATTTTTCGCAAATAAAAAAGTCCAGAATTTAGGAATTTCATATTTTCGCATGAAAATTCGTACGAAATTTCTGCAAAAATATTCCCCAAGTAAAATCTCCAGATAATTTACAGTTTTCTAGTAGTGTCTAGATCTATCTCCTATGTCTTCTCCTTTGGACCCTACTGACAAAGTAGTTACTCAAGATCCAATTGATGACCCTACTTTGTATCGACATCTTTTGGGCAAGCTAAACTACCTCAGACACAGAAGATAGAATCTCCCATTTACGATACAACACTTGAGTCAGTACCTGCAGGATCCTAGGAAACGCCATATCAATGCTGCTCTTAGAGACCTTTGCTACCTCTTGAAAGACCTGGGACTTGGACTTTTCATGTCAGCTTCTTCTTCATTTGAACTACGACCCTTCTGTGATTCTGATTGGGGAACATGCCCTGATACTCGCCCATCTATCACTAGTTTCTACATTTTATTAGGGACTTCTCCTATTTCATAGAAATCGTAGAAGCATGCATCCATTTCTCTTAGATCTACTGAGGCAAAGTATAGGTCCATGAGACGGTAGTTGCCGAACTCACTTGGCTTGTTCGCCTCTTTGATGATATTTCCATCCCTATTTCACTCCCCTTTCCACTACACTCTAATAGCCAGGCAAGAATTCATATAGTGAAAAAAGTCATGGCTTCCACAAATGTATAAAACACTTTGAGATTGATTGTCATTTTGTACGCCAATAGTTCCTCACATGACTCATTTCACTTTCTCACATTCGATCTTCATCCCAACCACCTTATTTGTTCACTAAATCATTGCTTGGACCTCCGCATCACACCTTATTGGGAAAGTTGGGTGTATTCTACTCCCCTCCAACTTGAGGAAGGGTGTTGGTGTGAATATTGATCTGCTCACTAACAAAGACAAGAAGTAAAAAGATACTGGACCTGCACACACAAATCCAGATAGATGATTGGTTCTTTTGGTCTTTTGGGCCTCAGTTGGTTAACGATCTCAGCCAGCTGTGAGCTGAAGTATTATAAACTAACTTACTTGTACTAGTTAACTACAAATAGGACAGTACACATATAATATTAGTATTAGTTACCTATTAGGATTCTTTTCCTAGCTATTTGTAAATTGGTAAAGAGTCTTTCTTTTGCTGTGCATATACAAGGCATTACACAATTGAAAAGATCGATCAAATATATAAGAAAAGTTCCACATATATCTTTTTTTCTTACAAAATTGAAGTTGTATCCAATAACTTGATAAATCTTCCCAAGAACTTATTGAGTTACTGCAACAACTACATCAATTGTTGTAGTAATTGACTATAGTGTTGTCATAACTCTAAGTTGTATTGTCACATTTTGTTACAATTGTTATCTCCTACCATGACAATTTTTTTACGAAAATATATTTAGGTACCTCAAATACCATTAATAGGGGGGGGGGTACCAAATAAGAATAGGATTTGATTTTCATGGTGAATGGATTGAGTCCAAATATTATTGTATTCTATGTTGGAAGGATAAAAATATGATGGAGGCAATAACGGTGAATATGCACAGAGATCTAGTGTATTATGATTTTGTATCAATTGAGATATGAAAGATATTTCCTTAACTTACATACACAACTATGGTGGAAAAGTAGAGATCAACTTCTTTTTGAACAAAAGATTAAGATAGTTTGCATATTTATTTAGAAGATGAAGCTAGATACATTTTAAGTGTATGCAAGATTGGAAGGTCGGTAGAAAACCACAATCTAGCTTAAAACCAACAAGATTTATTAAATGATGATGGGATGAGGTGAGTATGGATAGTAAAATAGGAGGGAAATAGATTTCGAAACTTGTACTACACCATGATGTTCAAGATGACAAATCCAATTTTTCAAGGGATGTCATTGAAGAATAAGAAAGAACTACTACTTATTTTGTTGAAGTTTTCTTCAAAACTTGAAGAAAGATTTTAGATTCAACAAGGTAATTAACTCATTTTCTATGTATTATGTCATATGTGTATATGCCGAGTGTAACTGCTGACTGAGAGTTGTGAAATTTAAGAGTTTTGATAGTCTTCATATAAGAAAGTACGTAAAATCACACACATTTGATTCTGAGAATATTAGGATCCACGATCCACACACCATAACGAAAGTCAATATCTGCTCGTCTTCTTCAATATATCTCTTTGAGAAGGCAACATTTGTGCATCGATGACTGAACAAATCAACTTCTAAGAGAATCAAGTGTAGAATTCTCACGTCTAGGATGAGAGAAATCAATGATTGTATTGATGATTAAAATTGTTGACTACTTGTTCCTTATATAAGGACAAAATTGTAGAGTGCAAAGTTAGCTATACTGAGAGTCCTACTACAATACTTATTACTACTATAATAATGTTGCCATTATAAATAATTTAATTTTAGTCGCAATATAACCCTATCGACTTCAGCTAGTACAAAAAGTAGCAGCCTAGTCGATATATCTGACCTAATCCTAGAGAGACTCTAACTCCATTGTACACGTTGATTAGACTAGGTTGTTCAACCTATTCCATGTCTTCAGTTTCCTTTATATTTAACCCTTTAACCTTTTCCATGTCTTCATTTTTCTTTATCTTCAACACTTCCCCTCAAGCTAGAGAGTGGAGGAACAGTTACTCATTGCTTGCTTTGAAAACCTAGAAAAAACTTGTTTTGGCCATGCTTCGGTATGGATGTGATGTCAAGTCCTTTCTTGTGGTAGTACACCTGCAAATTGATACGATTAGTCCCACCAGTAAAAATACTTAAGAGCACTATGATTATTCCTATCACATATTTGACATGATTAAGTATTGTTCCTCTCCTTATTCCACTTGGGAACCTTTGATTGTTCAGAGAACCTAGTGCAAATTGACTGTTCTGAGAACCTGTTGCCTTTCAAGCAAGCTTGGAACCTCTTTCTCTAGAGTTGAAGTTGTTGTTTCCTCTTCCACTGCCTCCTTGAACATAGATTACCATGTTATGATTTTGTTGTGGCACCTCGTCTTCATCTTCCCTTATATCAAAACCCCTGAGAGCATTAACAAATTGATTAAGAGTGAGATATGGTGCCTTAACTAACATGACATTCATGAAGGTCTTGTATTTGAGACCTAAACCTCTAGCAAAGTTGAATACTTTGATATATTCATCCACAGGTTTGTGAATGGCTGCAAGACCATCATATATGCCTTTGTATTCCATGATGTATTCATCAATATTTTTTCTTCCTAACCTAACACTCTGCCGTCGTTGTTTATGTTGAAACTCCTTATCATTTGTTGCTTTACGATAAGCTTCTTCTAAGAATTCCCACATCTCCTTGGCAGTTGAGCAACCTACAATTAGGTACATGCTTTCTTCTATCAAGGTGCCTGAGATCCAACTCCTTAGCAACACATTTTTCTCCTCCCAGTCATCAATGTTGCAACTATCTTTTGCATCTTTCTCAACTACTACAACTTTCCTAGTAGTGTATCTAGTGGAACAACTACTTTTACTTGGTTCATTCTCTGTGATGAGATATGTTAGTCTCATCATGTGAATGAATTGGGATATTTGGTGAAGTGAGGAGGTCGACATAGTGTTGGTAGAGGGGGCCATTACAGCTGAACATGTGGTTTTTTTTATTACAAATACTCAGAGAGTGGAAAAGCTTTTTAACCTCTGATACCTTGTATAATCCTCAAGTCTAGGATAAGAGAAATCAAAGATTGTATTGATGATTAAAATTGTTGAGTTCATGCTCCTTATATAGAGAGATAATTGTAGAGTCCTAAGTTAGCTATACTTTGTCCTACTACTGTACTTATTAATACTGTAACAATAATGTAATTATATATAATATAATCTTAGTCGTAGAATAATCCTAGTCATCATAATATGATCCAAGTCGTACTCTAATCCTTGTCGACTTCAGATAGTACAAGAAGTAGCAGCCTAGTCGATAAAAGTGACCTAATCCTACATTGACTCTTACTCCGTTCTACACGTTGATTGGACTAGGTTGTTCAACCTGTTCCATTTCTTTAGTTTCCTTTATCTTCAACACTTCAACTTGTTCCATGTGTTCAGTTTCCTTCATCTTCATCATCAAGTACTGATGTGAGGCCAAAATACATATTTTTTATCATTATATGCCTCACATTTATTATTTATATTTGTCCTTTTTGAGCATGAATTGTATGAATTGTGCTAAATAATATATTTTATTTGTAGGATTAAATTGATGGAAAAATGAAGAAGTTTGAAGCTAAAACGAATTAAAGATGGAAGATTGATGAAGGAAATCAAGCAGACAGCCCAATGGATTAATTTAATATAATAATATATTTATACATATGAGGCTAATGTGAACGAATATCCAATTCAAATTGAATTTGGCTCGCTGCTTCCACGTGTCAATAGCTAACCGCTCCTCTGCCGCCAACAATTTGGAGAAATCCAGCGAGCAATTGGAAACCCAATTAAATTGGGCTTTGTTTTCCTACTTTGTCTTGAAATCAATTATTTTATTTAGGTTTTCTATATCTATAAATAGGGCATGAAAAAATATTTTTTTAGTGGCCAAGAACCAAGAAACAATACACAATACAAATTTTCTTCTAGCTTAGAAACTTTGGAAGAGCCGTCGTGGAGGCCGGAGAATTGTGGTTTATTCTTTCTTCTCCTTTATTATTTATTTGTATTCGTGATTAATAAAAGATAGTTTAGCTATTGTTCTTAACTTTTTATGATTAACACAAGCATATTTATTTTAATAAATTTTGGTTGTGTTTTTGAGATAATGAATAGCTAAATTTCATAACTAGGGTTGTCGAAATCATAAACGATTAACAAAGTATGAATAATAACTAAGTAAATCTTGAATAGTGTTGA
>NW_006238993.1:136464-136589 GCF_000226075.1 Solanum tuberosum
CGCTAGTCCCATAGCCCTGTAAGCAATCGCATAGCCCTCTTAGGCATTAATATAGCCCCATAACATCACATAGTTCTCTTAGGTATCAACATAGCTTATAGACAACTCATAGCCCTCTTAGGCAA
>NW_006238993.1:137928-139764 GCF_000226075.1 Solanum tuberosum
TTCGTAATTCACCTCAAAACCTTCAAATATATTCAAACCCCTGCTGTCCCAACTCTAAAATGTGATATGCTACGCAATCGATAAAACAAATTATACCACGATGATGAGCCCAACGCGTAGAACAACTTTCGTCAAGGACTTACGTCGAGAAAATCTATATTTCACTTGATCCTAAAAATGGGTTTCTATGTTTTCTCTGTATATTTAGCTTAAAATGAAGAAAAAACTCTAAGAAGAAGATATATACAACTTTCCACCGACCTAGGGCCCCACCTCACGTGCCTGCTTGCGCAGTCCCACGAAAATGCGAATATCTCTCTATTCTGAAGTCGTATGAATGAACGGTTTGATGCGTTGGAAACTAGACTCGTAGACCTTCGATTCGATAGTTTGTGGACCCCATAACTCTTTATAGATTGGGAGAAAACCTCCAAAACATTTGACCCAAATTTCAGAGAAATCTTTAAGAAGGAACTTACGATAACTTCCGCCAACTTTTATTTTGCCACTTACCTAACTTCAAAACATGAGATGCAACACTTGAACACTTAAATTAGGACATACCACATCATTCTAAATTTATTACCCACCCTCCTTGTCTTTCCGTGGAGATACGAGTAATTTTAGACGTTTCAAAAAGTCGGGGTGTTACATTCTTCCCCCCTTAGAAACATTCGTCCTCGAATGAAAAATCCGAGTCACGTGGTTCAGTTCTTAGGAGTTGCCAAAATTTAGGCAGATATCCTTTGTAAATGTTGCTATCCAATAACCTGAAATGCAAAATTTCTAACCTAGGCGTCTCATATGATGACATAAATAGCTAAGCACTATAGCTCCACCATAATAGTGCGAGCAGATATACAACAACAACCATAATAATAATAAGCAATAGTACATATAATTTTTTTTTTTTGATTGGTATCTTACCTTACTGCTCTAATATAAACTGATATGCCATCACCCTGGGTATGAAAAAAGTGAGGATATTTGGACCTCATGCCATCTTCAGCTTCCCAGGTCACCTCTTCTCTATTTTTGTTCCTCCACAATACTTTAACCGAAGCCACCTCTTTGGTCCTCAATTTACGGACCTGCCGATCTAAAATGGCAACTGGAGTTTCCTCGTAGGACAACTCCTCTGTGATCTGAACATCCTCAACTGGGACAACCTGTGAAGGGTCTCCTACACACTTCCGTAACATCGATACATGGAAAACTGGATGAACAGATTTTAGCCCCGAAGGCAATTCTAACTCATAAATTACTTGTCTTACCCTCCGAAGGATCCGGTATGGCCCAATAAATCTTGGACTAAGCTTTCCCTTTTTGCCAAATCGCATAACACCTTTCATAGGCGAGACTTTTAAGAATACCCAATCATCGACGTAAAACTCTAAGTCCCTTCGTCGCACATCTGAGTATGACTTCTGTCGGCTTTGAGCTGTTAGCAGCCTCTCCCGAATGAGCTTAACTTTATCCACTGTCTGCTGGACTAAGTCGGGTCCAATCAACCCTGACTCACCTACCTCGAACCATCCAATGGGGGATCTACATTTTCTCCCATACAAAGCCTCATAAGGTGCCATCCCGATGCTGGAATGATAACTATTATTGTATGCGAACTCTATAAGAGGTAAGTGGTCATCCCAACTCCCCTTGAAGTCTAGCGCGCACGCCCGTAACATATCTTCGAGTGTCAAAATTGTTCGCTCAGCCTGGCCATCTGTCTGAGGGTGAAAGGCGGTACTAAGATTAACTTGTGTCCCTAATCCTTTCTGGAAGGACTTCCAGAAATTGGCGGTAAATTGTGCTCCTCTATCAAAGATAATAGATACT
>NW_006238993.1:140871-140989 GCF_000226075.1 Solanum tuberosum
CTAGTGAATATGTACGATTCTGGCCACTACCAGAACTAGATGCTCCTTCTCTGCCTCTACCTCTACCTCTACCTGCTGAACTCTGGGGTCCACGCCCCGTAGACTGTGCTGATGAAGA
>NW_006238993.1:141089-141587 GCF_000226075.1 Solanum tuberosum
CTACTAACTGTGCTAACATATATAGTGCACTCTTGAAGTCCTGATCAGATTGAATAGGAGGAACTAGAGGTGGTACTGCTGGTGGAGCCGAAAGTCCTGTAGCCCTCGGAGGCTCCTGAAGCTGTGGAGAAGCTATAGGGGGCTGAGAAGATGTCTCCCCCTGGGTCTCACAATGGGCCACCTCCACCTGTGGTACTTTGCCATTACCCTCGATTGCAGTTGTTTCTAGCCCCTTGCTAGTTGTTGTCTGTCTAGTGCCAGTCATCTCTATCTGCATACAAGTATCAATTATAAGACAGAAACCTCAACCATTAAGACACCGCTCTATAGCACGAGGTGAGCAAAAAAGAAGGATAGTCATTCTAACATGCCCGGTAGCTTCTTGCTTATCGAATGTGGTGCACAACACATTTATAAACAAGACTTTACTAGACATGGCTTGCAGACTCCCTAGGATACGACGTTGCTCTGATACCAAGTTTGTCACGCCCCAAACTC
>NW_006238993.1:142131-156579 GCF_000226075.1 Solanum tuberosum
AACTCATAGGCAGAACATAGCCCTTCTAGGCATAGATCACATTCCTGCAGCTAACAACAATAGCCCAAAGGCAACAATAACAATCCAACAGCTAAAAGTGAGCAATTTAGTTATAGGCAACCTATACAAATAGCCTCTAAGTCGTGTCCAACATAGGGACGCTACAAACTGAATAAGAATCCCGATAAGGGAGGATTATATCAACCTGAGCAACCAATAATCAACAATAACGGCTACAAGTATATCAAGTATATTAAGGAGCATGTCGTAAGTAGGGAATAGCCTTAACATACCTTTTTTGCTAAATTCACGTGGCCTAAAGACTTTAACTCATAACTCCCTCGATACTACAACAAGGTAGGACCATAATCAACACATAAAATAAAAGATACCATGACAATACAATAAAAGATATGTATTTCCGTCGCAAATTGCTATTTGCTGCTTATAAAAGCTAGAGTCGATGAAAGAAGGGTCTTACCTCGATCTTAGGTTCGTAATTCACCTCAAAACCTTCAAATATATTCAAACCCCTGCTGTCCCAACTCTAAAATGTGATATGCTACGCAATCGATAAAACAAATTATACCACGATGATGAGCCCAACGCGTAGAACAACTTTCGTCAAGGACTTACGTCGAGAAAATCTATATTTCACTTGATCCTAAAACTGGGTTTCTATGTTTTCTCTGTATATTTAGCTTAAAATGAAGAAAAAAAACTCGAAGCAGAAGATATATACAACTTTCCACCGACCTAGGGCCCCACCTCAAGTGCCTGCTTGTGCAGTCCCACGAAAATGCGAATATCTCTCTATTCTGAAGTCGTATGAATGAACAGTTTGATGCATTGGAAACTAGACTCGTAGACCTTCGATTCGATAGTTTGTGGACCCCATAAATCTTTATATATTGGGAGAAAAACCTCCAAAACATTTGACCCAAATTTCAGAGAAATCTTTAAGAAGGAACTTACGATAACTTCCTCCAACTTTTATTTTGCCACTTACCTAACTTCAAAACATGAAATGCAACACTTGAACACTTAAATTAGGACATACCACATCATTCTAAATTTATTACCCACCCTCCTTGTCATTCCGTGGAGATACGAGTAATTTTAGACGTTTCAAAAAGTCGGGGTGTTACAAATTCCTTCGTCTAGAAGTCTTTTTAGCTGTTGCAAACGTTAGAACTCGCCTTGTTGCTACTTGCCAGACCAAGGAGATAGTTAATAAGAAAATAATTATCAACATAGATTTAGTGTGATACTATCTAATAGTCTAATGTCAATTGGTGCGAGGGTGAAAACTAAGTCATACATTGATGTGAAGTCTAATATGAGGTGAAGGTAAGGGTTAGTAAATTATACACACGTAGCCTGACCAAGGTGCGGGGTGAAATTATCTATTTACCGGACCAAGGATTTAGAGATACATAACTTACCACTTTGCATGTGATACACTAGGATAAGATTACTATTATTAGGATTACCGCGTTATGAGATTATGAAGAACACATTCCTAGTTACTTCTAATAATTTGAATATAAATAAATGCTTAGTTCAAAACTATTTTTATTGTTTTTATTTTATTTCAATTTAAATTCCTTCATTGTATATAACGACTATCAAGTTAAATATTTGCTATTGACAATATTCTTCCATATTTTCTGTGGGATCGATACCGACTCATAATTGGGTAAATATATTGCATACGATCGTTTATATTTCTTTTCAAGTAGTATATTTGGACGTTATCAAGAATGGCGCCGCTGCCGGGGAAGCTGGCTTAGAAATTGTCTTTAGTATTTATTTTGACTTGTAGTCCTTTTTTATTTCTTAGGATTATTTTTAAATTTGTTTTTTTATTATTATCATATTTCTTTTACTCTTCTTGAGATGTAATCTGAAAAAGTTTGTAGTGATAAGTGTTCTTGCAATTCTTGTACTTATGATATTCTGGATTCTTATAGGTTAATTTTTTCTCAACAAGATAAGTTGTATGGGTACATGGAAGATTTGTTAATACTTTGCTATAAATCAATATATAAGCGCAGCCTTGAAGATAGCTTTGAATTTGATCTCTATTATTTAGATTGTGAGTTGAGTGCAAAGATTAAATCTTATGACACCCAACAATTTAGTAATAATATGTGTGAGGAAGAAAAAATACTTATAAGACAACTTGAAGAGCTAAAAGTTGAGGGTCAATTGCTTGATCATACTTTTATTGATGGTGTCATTGTTGAGAAGAGTATACTAGAGTTATGTAATGAAGTAGTTAATATTGTTTTTTAAAACTCTAGTATTTGTAAATATGAGGATGTAAATAATAATACAATTCATAAGTAAGGGCGCACTAGACGTCATTCCAATAATTTTTCCACATTATGTTTAGATGATGAAATATTAATCGAGCCATCTGAGCCTATAGAAGAGTGTGTGGGGGTGGAACACTGTGTCTACATTCTTGAATTTATTGTTTCAACATCGGAGAATTACATTCCTCACTTAGGATCCAAGAAGTGCATAATGCGATATCTATTGCTTGGGACCTTTATTTTTATACCACCACTCCTTGAGCGTAATAGAAAAATTAATGTGAAATTAGGGGTGCAATTCACATCTTCAAAGTGGAAAGAAAAATAGTAAAATTGATGGTGTTGTGCCGTGACGTTATATTAAGCGTTTATTGGGAGGCAATCCAATTAGTAGTGTAACTTCTTATTTTTATTTTATTTTATTTTACTAGTATCACTTTTTTTTTCTTGTTTTTGCAGATTAGGGGAAGTCAGAGTTCCCAAATCAAAAATTGAAGCGAAGGAGCATGTTTGAGCTTAAGTGTGGGGTGACGACCCTTGATGAAAATTAAGAGAACATGCAACTAGCTAGGCCTAAAGGCCTCAGGGAGTTTTCCTAACCCTTGTTTTAAATTTTATTTAATGCTTTGGGGACATATCATCTTTTTAAGTGTGGGGTGGATGAATAAATTCCTAGTTTTTACCGTTTTATTAAGTCTTTTCTCTTTTAGGATGGGTTCCTTGGCTTTTGTTTTTGGTTCTTTTCCTGAGGATAGTCCCTTTGAACCGAGTGTCTTTTATTTATTTTTTTAAGAATAAATTTTATTTTTATTTTTATTTTTTTGGAGCGAAAAGAAAAGACTCTTTTGAGTTATGTGATACTTACTATTTGGGTCTAATTTTGAGTAGTACTTTCTTGTGAATGCTTGATTGCTAGTGAAATTGTAAACTTTTTGACATCTAGGTTCATGGTTGTGACTTTGTATATAGCTTATTTTATTTTGTAGTTTGTTATGATCTTGTCTCTCTTAGAAGTGGAATTGATCCATCTTGATTGATACTTGTGCCATGTGTGGTGAGATTTTGTTTATTCCATGTTTTGCATCTTAGTCTAGAACTTGCCCTGCATGTTATTATTGAAGCGAAATAAAAAGTGTTGCTTTGTTTAGGAGATGATAATAGGCTTTATTTGATTTGTCTGATAAATTTTAGCCTTTTCTGATATTTTATCACTAGTTAGCCCTTTTGAGCCTGTAGCCTTTTTTTGGTAGCCATATTTTTTTCTCTAAACTATTTTGTTGAATCCCTAGTTTTTGCACCTTGCTTCCTTGAGCATTATAACATAGACTTATTCTAATTATCAATTCTGAGAAAATGGATGGTTGAGTGAAAAAGGTAATCAATGATAGCTACAAAGTGCTTAAAATCCCTCTTTGAAAGAATGTGATATGAAAAAAAAAACAAAAGAATGTGACATGAGAAAAAAATAAGTTACCTTGATGATGGCCCTGGTCCTTCCAAGGACATCGTGCACCTTAATGCATGTAAAATACGTAAGTTGAGGGTGGCTATTATGAAGCAAAACTGAAAAATAAAATAAAAAAATAAATAATGATTGAAACATTTTTGTGATGATGAGAATTACTTGTGAAATAATTGTTGAAGAGAGGGCTAAAAATAAAGAAAAGAAAATAATGGGTGATGAAGTCTAAAAATTGCAAAGTTCTAAAGGAAGTGTAAGTCACTATTATATAGTTTTCCTACACGTTCCCTAGCCTACATTACAACCCGTTAAAGTCCTATTTGATTATATTCAAGCATGCTTAATTAGTGGAGATGTACATAATGGGCAAACCTATGGTTTTTTGTGCATACATGTGAATTTTATTTGTGAGTGTGAGAGTTGTTCTTGATATGAAGTCCTTAATTTAGATTCAATCTTTTGAGTTGAGTGTGTGGACAATTTCTTTTTGTGAGGGCACTTGTATCATGATAGATAGGTGATGTTATTAACTTTCTTTGATGAGAATAGGGGAGCAAGCTTAAATTTGATGAGTTCAAAGTCCTTTCTTAAAGTTAGGAGGTTAGAGGTTTGTTGTTTATTTGGATGTCTTGCATAATGATTGAGAAGTGTACTTGATATTTTGAAATTGGTATATGGCCTAAACTGTTTGTATTAACCAAAGTAATGACATTGCTAGTATGATTATTTTGGGATGAACTTTAATGTTTGCTCGAGAACAAACAAAAGTTCAAGTGTGGGGTGTTGATGTGAGGCCAAAATACATATTTTTAATCATTATATGCTTCACATTTATTATTTATATTTGTCCTTTTTGAGAATGAATTTTATGAATTTTGCTAAATAGTATATTTTATTTGTAGGATTAAATTGGTGGAAAAATGAAGAAGTTTAAAGCTAAAACGAATTAAAGATGGAAGGTTGAAGAAGAAAATCAAGAAAATAGCTAAATGAATTAAATTTAATATAATAATATATTTATACATATGAGGCCAATGTGAACGAATAGCCAATTCAAATTGAATTTGACTCGCTGCTGCCTCGTGTGAATAGCTAACCGCCCCTCTGCAGCCAACAATTTGGAGAAATCCACCGAGCAATTGGAAACCCAATTAAATTGTGATTTTGTTTTCCTAATTTGTCTTGAACTCAATTATTTTATGTCGTGTTCTATATCTATAAATAGGGCATGGAAATTTATTCTTTAGTGGCCAAGAACCAAGAAATAATATACAATATAAATTTTCTTCTAGCTTAGAATCTTTGGAAGAGCCGCCGTGGAGGCCGGAGAATTGTGGTTTATTCTTTCTTCTCCTTTATTATTTATTTGTATTCGTGATTAATGAAAGATAGTTTAGCTATTGTTCATAAATTTTTATGATTAGCACAAGCATATTTATTTTAATAAATTTTAGTTGTGTTTTTGTAATAATGAATAGCTAAATTTCATAACTAGGGTTGTGGAAACCATAAGCGATTAACAAAGTATGAATAATAACTAAGTAATTCTTGAATAGTGTTGAAACATGCATTGATAATTCCTTCGTCTAGAAGTCTTTTTAGCGGTTGCAAACGTTAGAACTCACCTTGTTGCTACTTGCTGGACCAAGGAGGTAGTTAATAAGAAAAGAATTATCAAGATAGATTTAGTGTGATACTATCTAATAGTCTAATGTCAATTGGTGAGAAGGTGAAAATTAAGTCATACATTGATGTGATGTCTAATATGGGGTAAAGGTAAGGGTTAGTAAATTATACACATATAGCCGGACCAAGTTGTGAGGTGAAATTCTCTATTTGCCGGACCAAGGATTTAGAGATACATAACTTACCACTTTGCATGTGATACACTAAGATAGAATTACTATTATTAGGATTACCGCGTTATGAGCTTATGGGGAACACATTCGTAGTTACTTCTAATAATCTGAATATAAATAAATACTTAGTTCTAAGTTATTTTTATTGTGTTTATTTTATTTCATTTTAAATCCCCCCATTTTATATAACGAATATTGAGTTAAATGTTTGCTATTGACAATATTCTTCCATATTTTCTGTGGGATCGACCCCGACTCATAGTTGGGTAAATATATTGCATACGATTGTTTATATTTCTTTTCAAGAAGTATATTTGGACGTTGTCAAGTACTTCAGTGTCACGACCCAGGGGTACCCCGTAGACGTAACATGGCGTACAAGACCCCATGAGGCCTCATATAAGCAACTTAGCTTTCATAACATAAGATAATAGAAATGAGCGGAAATTTAAAACTTTTTCAACAATATCAATGTCTTTTATAAACGAAGCGGAAGACTAATACACTTTGTCTCAAAGCATCTATAACATGAATATCATGGGACACATCCCATACAATAGTGTTCAAAATATAAAATGAAATAACATATGAGAAATGGTGGTAAAATCCTCGAATGCTATGAGGACTCACCAATCCTCAATTTTGCTCTACTACGAGCCTAGCCACGGGGATGAGAGTCGATATCGCCGGACCCTACATTTGGATAAGAAATATAGGCAAGAGTATACGTTAGTACAAACGTGTACTAAATATGATAGCCAACATAAACATCAACATAAGCATAAGAGATAACAACATAAGTCATAAGCATAATCAATGCACATAAATCGTCACAACATAGGAGGAATACTTCTTGAAGTAACCTCAACTTATCCTTAGTCAAGACTTTGGTCATCCACTTCTAGTCAAGCATATCATGGAAGGAAACTCAAGAAACAATCAAAGCTCATCATACACCATATCATAATCTAGCTTATCTTTTATAGACATGGGGAATCACCTCTTTGCCTTACTACAAAGGAACATGGGTAGTTGCCTCTAGTCCTTATATGGATCATGGGTATTCCTCTCTTGTCCAACATAATGTGACATGGGTATTCACGTCTTCTCATTCTATAAGGATCATGGGTATTTGACTCTTCTCCAATCATATCATAAGTACATGGGGAGTCACCTCTTGTTCAACTTTAAGGAGTAAGGGTAATCGTCTCTTTATCCTACTTCATGGGATACGGGTAATCGACTCATATCCATCTCATTTGGAGGTCATGGGTAATCACCTCTAGCTTCATCAAAATCTTAGTCATTAGCATAGATTAATTTTAGGGGAGCAATCCTATCAACCTCGAATCATTCAATGCGAGCTAACATTTCACATTCATAATATAAGCAATTTATGTGGGAAGTATTCCTTCCACAACAATTTCATCAATAGTCAACAATTGACAATATAAGCTTTAGTCTCAAAGCCCTATATCTCATAGTCATCCTATATGCTCAATCTCAAGCAATTCAATCTCAAAAAAATCTAATCATGATTCATCTTATAAGGTCCCATCCAAATGTATCTCATCAATCGTAGATTGAATACATCTAAACCCTCAATATCTCCTTTCATGACATAAAACCCATTTACATCAATTTAATATTTCTAGACATGGGTACTTGTAATTTCATCCTAAAAACATGTATTCATGTCAGTTCAATCATAAAAAATCATAATCCACTCAATTGGATCAACATTCATCAATACCCACAACATTGGAATAAAACCCTAACTTAAATTGGGGATTTCATAATCTTAATTGGGGAAAACATAGGGACTCCATGGACGAAAAGCCATCATACCTTGATTACGAAGCCCACAAATAATTGAGGAATGGGAACTTGACCTTGATCCTAGCTTCAACTCTTTCTTCTTCTTTAAGTTCTAGAGAGAGAAATATTTGAGAGGAAGACTTTGGGATTTCTTTTGGGTTTTGGAAATAATGACTTGAATGAACTAATTTTAGGGTTGAAATCCTTTATTTAGAGGTCCTAAACATAGGCAAAATGACCACACTTTGATTTAATCAAAACCGAAAAGACCCAACTGCCCGTAACAATAACTGTCAGCTGGCCACCGATGGACCCTAGTCGACGGACCGTGGTTGGCCATCAGAAAGTCTACTTTTGGGTCTCAATCCACGGACCCTAACCATGGATCGTGGTCTAGCCTATGGTTCGTAGGCCAGGCCGTGGTCCTAGACCTCTGTAACTTAGCCAATGTGGCCTACCCAGGGACCTACCAACGGTTCGTGGTTCAACCCACGGGCCGTGGTTGGCTTCTGTGGTTGGCACCTGCAACTTCCCAAAATCTGATCTTTTTCCTTTTTTTGGATACGGGGTGTTACAATATCTCTCCCTTGGGATCATTCGTCCTCGAATGAGATTCAAACTGGTTCTAAAAGAGTAGGAGAGGAACCAAAAACCCTACCTACAATGCAATGCACACAACCAAGGAGGAACTATCGACTCCAAGCTAGGACGTTCTCAAAACATCATATGAGGGGTGAAACTAACTCCATCAGCCCATTATGCATGCAATACAAACAAATAAGGAGGAAACATCAATTCCATGCTAATCACACTCAAATGCATCTCAAGGGAAGGTAGGAACTACATCTAGCAACCCAATATGCATGAAATTTCAACATTACACATTTACAAGGAGGAATTACTTTCTCCAAGCTAAAAACATGCTCAACACAATCTCATGGAGCTCATATGCAATTCAATCTCAAAAAGTATATTTAAAGCATGTTCATCAATTCATCTCATAATGTCTATAGGCAAGTCATACTCAATGCACTACAACATGAGGAAAATCAATCATATAAACTCATTTTCTTTCAAACACAAGTTTTCATGAACATGCATAATATATGGAAATCATGTGAACATCTAAGACACACATGACTTCAAACAAGGTGTAAATCATGAGGAAACTCATTACCTCAAGCTAGAGTAGAAGGAAAATATGAGGATATCGAGACTTCATATCGACCTCGACCTCCAAAGTACCACCTTCAACTATGTGATTCCTCCACAATACTTTCACGGAAGTAACCTCCTTGTTTATCAACTTCTTAACTTGTCGATCTAAGATCTCAACCGGTACCTCTTCATAAGAGAGACTTTCATCAACCCCAAGCCTTCTAAGGGAACTATGGATGTAGAATCTCCAACACACTTCTTAAGCATAGAGACATGGAAAACCGGATGCAACACTGCCAAATCATTTGGCAAATCAAGTTCATAAGTAACCTTGCCAACACGTCTCAAAATTTGATTCGGGCCTATATATCGGGAACTACGTTTCCCTTTCTTCCCAAATCTCATCACACCCTTTATGGGTGATATTTTCAAGTAGACCCAATCACTAACCTAAAACTCAAGGTCTCTTTTTCTAACATCAGCATAGGACTTTTGTCGGCTTTGGGCTCTTTCTAAAAAGCAGACCCATTTATGAGGTTGGATCCTTCTTGCCAACTTCTCTATAGCCTCATGAACTAATTCAGGTCCTATCAAGGCAACTTCAACCACCTCAAACAATCCTATAGGAGATCTACACCTCCTACCATAAAAAGCTTCAAAGGGGGCAATACCAATACTAGAATAGTAGCTATTATTATAAGAAAACTCTATCAATGGCAAGTGATAATCCCAATTTCCCTTGAAATTGATGAAACATGCTCTTAACATATCCTCTAAAGTTTGGATCATTCACTACGCTTCCCCATCAATTTGTGGGTGAAAAGGCGTGCTAAGCTTCACTTCAGTGCCAAGACCCTTTTGGAATGACTTCTAAAACTGAGAAGTAAACTGAGTACCTCTATCGGAGATAATGAAAAAAGGTACACCATGCAACTTTACCATTTCCCTCAAATATAACTTGGCATAGTCTTCTGCCACATAGGAAACATTGACGGGAACGAAATGGGCCGATTTCATCATTCGATCTACTATGACCCAAATCGAATCATACTGTCACCGAGTACGTGGCAATCATATTATAAAGTCCATATTCAAGTCTTCACACTTCCAAGTAGGAATGCTAACGTCTTGGGATAAACCTCTCGGTTTCTGACGCTCAACTTTTAGTTGTTGGCAATTTGGACACTTAGCCACAAATCTCGCAATATCCTTCTTCATCCCACTCCACCAATAGATCTCCCGTAAATCACGGTACATCTTGGTGGCTCCCGGTTGAATGGAATATAGAGAACTATGGGCTTCTGTCAAGATTTGTTCCCTTAAGTCATCAACATTTGGAACACATAATCGACCTTGGCATCTAAGTGCCCCATCCCCCCTTAAGAGAAAGCCTCAACGGGCTTCTTGAGCACAACTTCTTTCAATTCTACCAAATGTCGGATCTAGACATGCTTAGCTTTCACATCACTCACAAAAGATGATTCGCAACGATTATGAACCATAACACCACCCTTGGTAGAGTCCATCAACCGAACACCCAAACGGGCCAATCTATGTACATCTCGTAGCAATTCATTCTTATCATTATCAATGTGAGCAACACTACCAATAGACAACCTACTTTTAGCATCTACTAATACATTCGCCTTATCAGGGTGATAGAGAACACTCATATCATAATATTTCAATAACTTAAGCCATCTTCTTTGGCGATGATTCAGATCTTTCAGATTAAACACATATTGCAAGCTTTTGTGGTCATTGAACACATCTACATGAACACCATACAAATAGTGCCTCCATATCTTTAAGGCAAAGACCACCGCCACTAATTCAAGATCGTGGGTCGGATAATTCTTCTCATGAAGCTTAAGTTGCCTTGAAGCATAGGCATTAACCTTTCCATTTTGCATAAGCACACATCCCAACCCACTTCTCGAGGCAACACAATATACCACAAAACTATTTGTCCCTTTCGGTAAAGTCAAAATCGGAGTGAAAGTCAATCTATCCTTCAACTCTTGGAAGCTTTTCCCAGATAATTTGGACCATACAAATTTAGCCTTCTTTTGAGTCAAAGTCTTCAATGGAGAGGCAATAGAAGAAAACCCCTCAACAAATCGTTGGTAATAACCGACAAAACCCAAGAAACTTCTAATGTACGTAGATGCTACAGGTCTAGGCCAACTCTTTACTGCATCTGTCTTCATAGGATCTATCGCAATACCCTTACTTTAAACAATATGACAAAGGCTAGCTACGGACCTTAGCCAAAACTCACACTTGCTAAACTTTGCAAAGAGTCGTTGTTCCTTAAGGATTTGCAACACAATCCTCAAATGACTAATATGGTCATTCTCACTCCTTCAGTAGATCAAAATATCATCAATGAAAACAATCACAAACATGTTAAGCTATTGTCTAAACACCCTATTCATCAAATCCATAAATGCTGCCAGAGCATTAGTCAAGCCAAATGACATCACCAAGAACTTATAATGACCATATCGGGTTCTAAAATCCATCTTCAGAATATAATCTTCTTTCACCCTCGATTGTCTGATAACCTGATCTAAACTCGATCTTACAGAAGTAACTTGCACTTTGGAGTTGGTCAAACAAATCATCTATCCTCGAAAGAGGATACTTATTCGTAATGGTCACCTTGTTCAACTGACGATAGTCAATACACATTAGGAAGTGAACTATCCTTTTTCTTAACAAACTTAATTGGAGCACCCCATGGAGCGATACTCGATCGATAAAACCCTTATCCATTAAATCCTTCAATTGTTCTTTTAACTCTTTAAGTTCTACCGGAGCCATTCTATAATGAGGAATACATATAGGCTACATATCTGGGAGAAGGTCAATACCAAAATCAATTTCCCTTTCGGGAGGAATACCGAGTAAATCATTTAGGAACACTTCCGGATACTCACTAACAATGGGGACCGACTCAAGACTAGGGGTTTCGAAATCCATATCCCTCACCCTAACTAAATGTTACAAGAAACCCTTAGAGATCATCTTTCTAGCTTTAAGATAAGAAATGAACCAAACTTTCGGCATAGAATTTCCCCCTTTCCACTCTAGGACAGGCTCATTCAGGAACTGAAACTTAACTACCATAGTTGTACAATCAATAGAAGAATGACAAGAGTGCAACCAATCCATCCCAAGGAAGAAATAAATATTTATCATGTAAAGCTCTACCAAGTCAACAAGAGTAACTCTATGGGATAAGGAGACGGGACACTTTTTATATACCCTCTCAACCAACACAGAATCACCAATAGAAGTAGAGATAGAAAAAAGTTCTAACAACACTTCGGGAAACACATCAAATCTCATAGCCACATATGGTGTCACAAAAGACAAAGTAGCACTAGGATCAAGTAAAGCATATACATCTAGTTGGAAAACTTTTAACATAACGATAACCACATCAGAAGAATCCTCTTGTTCACCTCGAGTCTGAAGAGCAAAACACCTATTTTGCTTAGGAGCATTAGCACCCAAACCACTTGGACCGGATGAAGGATAGTGTTAAGCCCTATGGTGATTATCTCCCTCATTCTTAGCAACTAAAGGACAATCCCTTATCTTGTGATCCATTTTACCACAACCAAATCAAGCATTGGAACCCACTAGACATTTTCCCTCATACTTTATTCCACACATAGTACAATAAGGAAAAGAAGACCCATTACCGTCTCCTTGAGGTTTAGGGTTAGACACCCTTTTAATGTTGGACTTGGGGGGAGCCTTAGAAAAACCTTGCCCAGAAAACCTTTGTCGAAACCTTGAATGGCCACGTCCACCAGACCTAGAGTATGAATAGTTACCATCATCCATTCTTTCCCTATTTGCTTCTCTAGATCTTTCTTTAAGCTTTTCCTCTTCAATTTGTTGGGAATGGACCATTAGTCAATAAATATCCATGTTATGGACACGCATAGCCGTACCACACTCCTTTACAACTAATTCGGACAAACCCGAAACAAATTCGCTCATCCTTACCCTAGAGTCAGCAACTATAGAAGGAGCATACTTAGACAATTGAGTGAATCTTAAGGTGTATTCCTTCACACTCATACTTCCTTGTCGAAGATTAATGATCTCAAGCACTTTAGCCTCCCTCATTTCAAGGGGAAAAAACCTATCAAGAAAATCGGACTTAAACCTTTCCCATTCCAAGGGACCCACATCTATCAGTCATGCCTCTTTCCATTGGTTGAACCAAATTTGAGCAACCTTCTTAAGTTGATAAGCGGCCAATTCTGCCTTCTCCACCGAAGTCACTCCTATTGTACCCAACACCTTATATACCTCATCAATAAACTCTTGAGGATCTTTCTCAACCATAAAGCCATAAAAATCCGGAGGATTCATCCTTGTGAAGTCCCTCACTCCTCAAGCTGCTATACCCACATTTGGGTTCACGGGGGGTTCACCACCTCCCTATTGGCTTGGGCCATCGTGGCTTGACCCAACACTCGAAAAGTCATTCTAAACAGCGCATTGGTCACTTGGTCGGCCATAAGGTCAACCAGAGCTTGAGGAAAAGCTGCTTGGTTAATCTCTTTTCCCTCGGTCCTTCTTGCAAAAGCCCTTCTAGTAGTCATATCATGTAGACCATCAAGTAAGGAATAGGAGAAAAGTCCTTATAGTTAAACTCTATCACACGACTTAGAGAAATGAGAAAGTGAAGTTTCCTAAGCATCTAATAGCTTCTCATTCATAAATGTGGCGTGCTTCACACTGATGAACTAGACTCTACTAGACGTGGTTTGAGAAATCCTATAACGATTCCAAATCTTGTGCTTTGAATACCAAGTTTGTCACGACCCAGGGGTACCCCTAAACGTAACATGACATACAAGACCCCGAGAGGACTCATATAAGCCACTTAGCTTTCTTAACAGAAGATAATAGAAATGAGCAGAAATTTAAAACTTTTTCAACAATATTAAAGTCTTTTATAAACAAAGCGGATGTCTAATACACTTTGTCTCCAACCTTCTACAACATGAATATCTTGGGAAACAGCCCATACACTACTGTTCAAAACATACAATGAAATAAGATAAGAGAAATGATGGTCAAATCCTTGAATGCTATAAGGACTCACCGATCTTCAATCTTGCTCTACTATGATCTTAGCCACGGGGATGAGAGTCCATATCGCCGAACCCTTCATTTAGATAAGAAATGAAGGCAAAAGTATGTGTTAGTACAAAAGTGTACTAAATATGATAGCCAACATAAACATCAACATAAGCATAAGAGATAACAACATAAGTCATAAGCATAATCAGTGCACATCAATCGTCATAACATAAGAGGAATACTTCTTGAAGTAATGTAACGACCCGGAAAATGATAGAGTGAAACTAGAGCCTCACATGTGAGTTTGGAGTCGAGAACTTAATGAAATGATTATATTTGAATTTGACCCAAAAAGTTCTTAAAAATGTGCTTCGAAAGTTACCGGAAACTTGTTTAGCTGTATATAAAAAGATCCGTTTCGTTTTTCGAAAATCCGACTTCATACTCTTGTTTAGGGGGTCAAATTGAGTGGGAAATGGGTCTAACCCAAATTTTAGAGCAACCGTATCAAAATCTGAAATTTCCAAGTGAAGCCTTATTCGAGGGTCTACTTTGGAGGGTCATATCTCCTAGTACACAAATTATTTGGGTGGCCAATACTATATCCATGGAAAGCCCTTTGAGTTATCTACCTAACACACATCGTTTCATCTCATTCGGAGTTTGGACGAAGAAGTCATACCCATTTTCGTAAAATCTATTCGGCAGGAAAAGGCAA
>NW_006238993.1:156679-167580 GCF_000226075.1 Solanum tuberosum
GTTACGACTAGGGGGTACTCTCGGGTCGTGACAAGTAACCTCAACTTATCCTTAGTCAAGACTTAGGTCATCCACTTCTAGTCAAGCATATCATGGAGAGCAACTCAAGCAACAATCCAAGCATATCATACATCATATCATAATCTAGCTTATCTTTTATAGACATGTGGAATCACCTCTTTGGCTTACTACAAAGGAACATGGGTAGTCCCCTCTAGTACTTATATGGATCATGGGTAATCGCTTCTAATCCACCTTAACATATGGATCATGGGTATTTGCCTCTTGTTTACCATCATGTGACATGGGTATTCGCCTCTTGTCATTTTATAAGGATCATGGGTATTCGCTTCTTGTCCAATCATATCATAAGAACATGGAAAGTCACCTTTTGTTCAACTTTAAAGAATAAGGGTGATCACCTCTTTATCCTAGTTCATGGGATATGGTTAATCGCATCATATCCATCTCATTTGGAGGTCATGGGTAATAACCTCTAGCTTCATCAATATCTTAGTCCTTAGCATAGATTCATTTTAGGTGAGCAATCTTTTCAACCTAGAATCATTCAATGTGAACACGCATTTCACATTCATAACATAAGCAATCTATGTGGGAACTATTTCTTCCACAACAATTACATCAATAGTCAACAATTGACAACATACGCTTTACTCTCAAAGCCATATATCTCATAGTCATCCTATATGTTCAATCTCAAGAAATTCAATATCATAATCATATCATAAGCTTTAATCACAAAGAAATCTAATCTGGATTCATCATATAAGGTTCCATCCTAATGTATCTCATCAATCCTAGATTGAATACATCTAAACCCACAATTTCTCCTTTCATGGAATTAAACCCATTTACTTCAATTTCATCTTTATCGACATGGATTAAGCATGGATACATGTAATTTCATCCTAAAAATATATATTCCTATTAGTTCAATCATAAACATTCATAATCCACTCAATTAGATCAACATTCATCAATACCCACAACATTGGAAGAAAACCCTAACTCTAATTGGGAATTTCCTTCTCGATTGGGGAAAATTTAGGGACTCCATGGATGGAAGGAATCCATGGATGAAAAGCCATCATACCTTGATTACAAATCCAACAATTGCTTGAGGAATGAGGACTTGACCTTGATCCTAGCTCCAACTTTTTCTTTTTCTTCAAGTTTTAGAGAGAGAAATATTTGAGAGGAAGACTTTGGGATTTCTTTTAGGTTTTGGAAATAATGACTTGAATGAACTAATTTGAGGGTTGAAATACTTTATCTAGGGGTCTTAAACATAGGAAAACGACCTCAATTTGATTTAATTAAAATAAGAAAAGACCTAACTACCCATAACAATAATTGACAGCTGGCCACCAACGGACCCAGTTGACGGGCCGTGGTCTGACCTATGGTTCGTCCTGGTGGACCGTGGTTGGCCATCAGAAAGTCTAATTTTGGGCATCGAACCACGGTCCCTAACCACATACTATGGTCTTGCCTACGGTCCATAGGTTAGGCCATGGTCCTTGGCCTCTACAACTTAGCCAAGGTATCCAACCCACGGACCTACCTAGTGTCCACAGTTCAACCCACAGTCCGTGGTTGGCCTTTATGGTTGGCACCTGAAACTTCCCAAAATCTAATCCTTTTCCCTTTTTCAGATACAGTGTGTTACACTCAGAAAGGTAAAGTCATTTCTTATGTTCCACCCGATACTAAACAAGAGAAGGTATTTGTGACTATTGTGGAGGATGACATTAAGGATTAGGTTGAATTCTATAAAAAAATCATATTAGGGTATATTATTGGCGATACACTATAGCTGAAGTTGATAGTGAACTATGTCTTTCATGCTTGGGAATTTGCTACGAAGCCTAACATTTTTGTACCTGATGATGGATACGTCATTTTTTCTTGTGAATCACCTAAGGATATTAAAAGGGTTCTCATGAGGTTACTTACACTTTCTATAACAAACCCCTTGTCATTATAAATTAGGAATTTGATTTCGAGTTCAATCTTAATTGTCTACCCACAAATATTCCCTTATGGGTTCTCTTTCTTGGCTTAGCTGTGGGGAACGGGTCGAGAGTACTCTACAAGCTGGCAAGTGTTGTTAGGGCTATATATATTGATAAATTAATGTGGAGATAAAAATAATCTCTTATGACCATTTCTTAACAGAGGTGGTTGTTTCCCAATCCTTATTAGATATAGTTAACATCCCCATCCCTTCTACCACTATTATAATACTATAGACTATGAGTGGAGACCAATATTTTGTTCCCACTAAATAAGGTTTGGTGACAATTTGTATGAATGCTGGGTGAGAGGGAAGGAAATGGGAAAGGAAGAGCAATTTCAAGAAGTTTCAAAGAGAAGGAGATTTAAGTGTGGTACATAGGTACTCAGTCTCAAGAATAATAATAGGAAGCAGAGTTCTCAGAATTTTAGAGCTCAGAGTACTCAGTCTCAGAGTAGTACAACACAGGGGTTGTAGAGCACATATTCTGGTAAGAGTGGTAGGAACCATCTAGGGGAATGTCGTGATGGCTTCAATGGTTATTTCAAGTGTGGTCAGACGGGTAATTTTATAAGAGAATGCCCTAAGAACATTAAGGATATTGGGGCAATAGAGCCCAATCCTCTTCAACAGCTCTAGTAGATAGAAATACCCACACAGGAGCTACTCCAGGAATAGGCGGAGGTACTAATCGTCTATATGTTATAGCTAGTCACCAGGATTAGGAGAATTTAATAGATGTTGTCAGTAGTATGCTTAAAGTCTTTACTTTTGATGTTTATGCCTTACTTGATCCAGGTGCGAGTTTGTCTTTTGTAACTCCTTATACAGTCGTGAGGTTCGGTAGTTCCCCCCGAATAACTTCTTGAGCCCTTCAGTATTTCCACACATGTTGGGGATTCTATTATAATAGAAAGAGTTTGTCGTGATTGTACCATCTTTGTTTATAACAAGGACACCATAGCTGACTTAGTTGAGGTAGCTATGGTGGACTTTGATGTATTCTATGTATGGATTGACTTCATGCTTGTTATGCCTCAGTTGATTTCAGAACTCAAATAGTCAAGTTTCAGTTTCCTAATGAGCCATTTTTAGAGTGGAGAAGTAGTTCAACAGTGCCTAAAGGTCATTTTATTTAATACCCTAAGGCCAGAAAGTTAGTTTCTAAGGGGTGCATCTATCACTTAGTTGAAGTTAATTACTTTTGTGTTGAGACATCGCCTATTCAGTCAATTCCAGTTGTGAGTGAGTTTTCAGAGGTCTTTCTAGATAATCTTGCCAGAGTCCCTCGTGAGAGAGAAATAGACTTTGGAATAGATATTCTTCCCAATACTCAACCCATTTGTATTCCACCATATAGAATGGCTCTAGCTGAGTCAAAAGAGTTAAAAGAGAAGTCAAAAGATCTTCTTGATAAGGGTTTCATCTAATCAAGTGTCTCACCTTGGGGCGCTCCAGTCTTATTCATGAGAAAGATAGATGGTTCTCTTAGGATGTTTGTTGATTACTACCAGTTGAACAAGGTCACCATAAAGAATAAGTATTCTCTTTCGAGAATCAATGACCTTTTTGACCAAATTCAGGGTGCCACTTGTTTCTCTAAGATAGACATCAAATCTGGCTATCCTCAAATGAAAGTGAGAGAAAGTGACATTCGAAGATAACATTCAGGACTCATTATGGTCATCATGATCTCCCTGTTATGTCCTTTGGTTTGACTAACACTCTTGTAGTATTCATGGATCTTATGAAGAAAGTATTTAAGTAGTATCTCGACATATTTGTTTATCATATTTATTGATAAAATATTGATATATTCAAAGAATGAAGAGGACCATGCTAGTCATCTCAGAGTAGTCCTCAAAACTCTAAAGGATCGGGAGTTGTATGCCATGTTTTCTAAGTGTGAGTTCTGGCTTGAATCCTTGCATTCTTAGGCCATATTATTTCTAGCAAAGAACTCATGTTGACACTCAAAAGATTGAAGCAGTGCAGAATAGTCCCAGACCCACGTTTTCAACTGATATAAGGATTTTCTTTGGATTTGTTGGTTACTACAGGAGCTTTGTCGATGGGGTTTCATCTATTTCATACTCGTTGACTAAATTGACATAAAAAATAGCTAAGTTTCAATGGTCTGAAGCTAGTGATAATTAAAAGCTTCCAGGAATTGAAAACTCGATTAACCACTGCTCTAGTGTAGGAATTGAAAACTCGGTTAACCACTGCTCTAGTGTTGACCCTACCATAGGGTACATAGGGTTTTGTTGTTTATTGCGATGTGGATAGAGTTGGACTTGTTAGTGTATTGATGTAGAATGGTAAGGTTATAGGTTGTACTATAGAAAACTTAAGATTCACAATAATAACTACCTAACTTATGATAATGAATTGGCAGCAGTAGTGTTTGCTCTCAAGATATGGCGTCACTATCTCTATGGCATTCACCTGGATGTGTTCACCCAGAAAGAGCTAAATCTTCAAAAAAAGATATGGCTGGAACTACTCAAAGATTATGATATGAGTATTTTGTACCATCTAGGTAAGGCTAATATTGTTTCTGATGCCTTCAACAAGTTGTCCACGGGGAGCACTACACATGTCGAGAAAGGTAAAAAATAATTGGCTAAGGAAGTTCATAGACTTGCACGTCTGAGAGTCTGTTTGTTATAATCTAGTGAGGCTAGAGTGGTCACGATGAATAGGGCTGAATCCTCATTAGTGTCATAAGTGAGGGAGAAGAAGGACAATGATCTCATTTTACTTGAGTGTAAGGCAAATGTGCATAAGCAAAAAGTAATGATGTTTGCATAAGGGGAAGATGGTGTGTCGAGGTATCAAGGCTACCTGTGTGTTCCAAGTGTGGATGAACTCCCAGAGAGAATCATGGAAAAAGCCCATAGTTCCTGATATTCAATTCATCCTGGTTCCACCAAGATGTACCATGACGTGAGAGTAGTTTATAGGTGGAGTGGCATGAAAAGGTACATTGTCGAGTTTGTTGCTAAGTGCCCAAATTATCAGAAAGGCAAGGCTGAGCATCACAGGCCATGTGGTGTAGCTCAGAATATACCCCTTCCAGAAAGTTGGAGATCATTGCTATGGATTTCATTACTGGTTTACCGCGATCTCAAAAACATCATGATTCCATTTGGGTTATTGTGGATCGGATTACCAAATCAGCCCACTTATTACCACTAAAGGCTACCAATACAGTAGAAGAGTATACAAATTTGTACATTCGAGAGAGACTTTTACTAAATGAAATTCCCTTGTGCATCATTTTTTATAGAGGTGCTCTGTTTACCTCATAGTTTTTGAAGTCGTTTAAAAAAGGTATGGGTTCGAAGGTGAACCTTAGTACTTCTTTTCATCCTCATACTTATGGTCAGGAAAAACGCACAATTCAGACGTTAGAGGAAATATTGAGATCTTGTGATTTGTATTTCAGAGGTGATTGAGATGACCACTTGCCTCTTATTGAGTTTTCATACAATAATATTTACCACTCCAACATTCAGATGGCTCTATATGAGGCTCTATATGGGCAAAGGTGTAGATATCCTATTGGCTGGTTTGAGGTTGGCGAGGTTGAGTTAATAGGACCTGATTTGGTTCATCAAGCCATGGAGAAGGTGAAGACAATTAAGGAGAGCTTGAAAACAACACAAAGTATTCATAAATCCTATACTAATGTTAGAAAAAGAGATTTTGAGTTTGAAGTTAATGATTGCGTATATATGAAAGTTTCACCCATCAAGGGTTTTATGAGGTTTGGTAAGTAGGAAAGCTCAATCCAAAATACATTCGTCCTTACAAGATATCCAAGGGGATGGTAATTAGCATATGAGTTAGAGCTACCATCCGAGTTAGAAGTAGTCCATCCACTATTTCATATTCCTATGTTAAAGAATAGCTTGGGTGATCCTGCACTTATTGTGCCTACTAAGAGTATTAGAGTAAAGAACAGTCTGTCCTATGAGGAGATTCTAGTTCAGATCCTTGATCATCATGTTCGCAAGTTTAGAACTAAAGAGGTTGCATCCGTGATAACACTCAACTACATTTCATCCAATTCTAAGTGTAGGCGGTTGCAATCAAGTATAAACAATACGAAGAGTTGGGATCGATCCCACAGGGAGTGATATAGTAAAGAATTCAATTACGAAGTGAAATGAGTGTTCTAATCATTTGTAGGAGTAGACATTTTCAAAACAATTAATGTAAATGGCAGGGGTTTGACAACTGGTGTCAATTGGGGGAATTAGAGTGAGCAAATAACAATTACGAAAATATGAGAGTGATCAAGTAGATAAGGGATTCTTGGGGATGTGATCGATTAAATGTCAATTTCGCTGTACGGGTGATTATTAATTACTAAAAACTGTTGAATCATAGTGGGTAGGCTAGGCTTTAGGTGTAACAACTATTTTTCAATCAACTATTACGAATCAAGCGAGTTATCTCGAATCTCGACAAACTCAACAAATCTGAACAGCCCAAAACCTTAATTAATGTACTCTCTCGAGCTAGATTAGTAGGATTTAATTTCGACCCACTTTCATAAAATCCCAATCACTACGATCGTTAATTGATAGCTTTAATTCCAAAACCTCTTTCTCAAGCAAGCCTAGAATGCTACACTAGAACTGCATTTGCAACTACAATTCATCAATTAAAACTGAACTACTAATTAAACTCACTTCATATCAACAATTAAATCAGTAAATACTAACATCCATAAGCTAATTGAAACAATTAATCAGATAATCACACTCCCTAGAATGGGGTTTTAGCTACACATAATAAAAAGCAAGAAATAGTTACCAACTATGTTCTCAATCAGTTTGGGTAATAATCTACAAGTCTTTAAAGGCTCCAAAATAGGCTCAACAATGATAAAAACCCTAAATTTCTACTCAAAAACTCGAAGAACAGTGTTAGGAAACAAAAACCCAATGTAGGAACTCTCAAAATCTCAAAAAATATCGCTCAAAACTTCAGAACTATGTTTCATCTTTTAAAAATGACATTTATACTCTTCTAGATTTTTAGCTTAACAACTATTCAGTGGAATAAGTGGAGCATTGCCAACCAGGTCGGCGATGCGCCAAATGTTCCTTTCCATTTCCTTCTTGTCTTGGATCTTCACTATTCACCTTCTATGACTTTAGGCGATTAGGATCTCCATCGTCGATCTACTCGGCGCTTCACCGACATGCCATTTTCAATCGCCGAGTTGTCTTGATCTAAGAGCTTGCCTGTTGGAAATTTTGGCGAGCTTAAGAAGCACTCGACAAGTAGCCGACTGGCTTTGGCAATCATCAGACTTTCTTTTCTTACGCTTTTTTACTCCTTTTTGCCTAGTAATGTCCTTGCCTTGTTCTTTTGCCTTCATTGCTACAAATTAGCATTTAAACATCAGTATAGAGCATAAAGTAGGCATTGAGGATACTAAAACTCAGCATATTAATCCCTAAATGAGTTGAAATCCTTGACTCATCAACTAGTCAAAGTATTATGGAGGAACTAATTTGTTGATGAAGGTACTTGGGAGGACGAGAAGGATATGAAAAATAGATACCCTCATCTCTTCTCCTCTGAATCAATTCTAGACCGAGGTACTTACTCTTTGTAAAGTACTCTTTAGGTTGATATGTTGAAGTATATGCTATTTGAATGCTTAGAGCTTTGTTTGGGTTGTTAGACACTTTCCCACCCTTTCATGTTAGTTTGAATCCCATTCGAGGATGAAAGTTTCCATGGGGGGATATTGTAACACCTCAGACTTCGAGAAATGGCTACAAAGGGTAAATGGGAAAGTCCACGAACCCAAAATGGACCATGGACCCTTCACGACACCTTAGGCAACCCATTTAAGGGTCCACGACCCATCTTGGGCATCATGAAGGACTATCCAAGGCTGCCAAGGTTAAGGTCACCCAGACGAGACCCTACACGCCTCATAGTGACTTTTACGATCCGTTGAGGGATCCGTACAAGTCATCCATCAGATATTTAGCTTTGAGTCTACTTTAAATGATCATATCTCTCACCATAAAATGAATTAGGTGGCCCATGATTTTATAACTGAAAGGTCTTTCAGTCCTATTTCTAGAGCCACCAAGTTTTCTTTTTTTCAAGTTTGGAGTAAAAGGTTATGCCCATTTTAGGGAAGCCATGTCGGCCAGGTGCAACTTGACGACCCACTAGACGGCTCGTGAATAGTTTCACAGACCGTGAAGCTTTATATGGTCCGTGAAACCTGCCGTTTGAGGCGTGTTTTTAGTTTTAAAAGTTTGGGTCGAATTGGTCCTTCCCCTATGTGTTTGGTTCTTCAATTATGCCATTTTAACCCCTATTGTAAGCCTAACCCATGATGATTTACAACTAATTAAGGGCTTAGAAAGTGTTAATCAATTATTTTATGTTCATTAACACATCGAAACATTAGACGAAGGTTCCAAGAGGAGAAAAGCTAGGGTTGAAGTGTTCTTGAAGTTTCTTCGATTTTGCCAAAAAATTTCGTTCTTCAAGGTATGTAAGGTTGTCATAGTGTTGGACTAGTTCTTTCTCTCACCCTATAACAACTCTCAAAATCAGTAAAAGAGTAATCTAGGGTTCTATCTTTAGCTTTCAATATTTGTGATATGAGTTGATATTGAGTTCTGAATCCTTGAGTTGTTGATTATTTAATTCATATTCCTAATCATTGAATTGTCATACAATGTGAATTGTGATTATTTAGTTGACTGTTCATAATTGTTTTTCAGCATGAAACCTATGTTGAGTATTTCGTGAATTATTATTGAGAATCCTTTATCACTAAAACATTATTGTTTAAACTGAGTTTTGATGAAGTAAAAAGCATTTTGAGAAAGAGTATAAGGGAACTAGGTATTTCTTAAATGTTTCATTTTTACATGAAGATACAGAGGACTTTTTTTGATAAAAGTTAAAAGTGTTTTCCGAAAGTTTAAGTACAGAGCAGTTACCTCTTAAGGAGCCCCTTTTTGAGTAACTATCTCAACCTAGAATGTATTTTCACAGTAAGAAAAGAGAAACCTTGTTTTCTAAATGAACAATGAGTTTCTGAGATAGTTCAGAGTAGTTACCTCTTTTAAGAGGATCAGTTGAGCAATTATGTAAAACAAGAGAACGAGAATGTTTGTACACATTTGAGAAAAAGTACATATATTATAGGGAGTAGTATTCAGGTATAGTTTCGATAGCGTGGACAAGACATTGTATCATCACTTAGCTAATAGTGATGGTTGTCGGTTAGAGAATCTCCCAATAAAGTTAAAGTATAATTTTATATATCACTTATTATGTTAAAGTTTAGAGAATGAGAAAGTATTTTGTAGAGTTAAATGGTTTCATTCCTTTAAGTATTTACATTTAGTTGAGTTTATGTTGTACCTATTGCAATACTTTAATTCAGCTATTTCACCTCAGCTATATTATAGACTTGTACATGAAAATGTACTGATATCATTCGACCTACATCTATTATCATGCAGATACATGTGTTCAGGATCATCAACATGCGTTTCGTTGAGATCACTTTGTGCATTAGATAAATTTCTTGAGCCTCCTTTCTTTATAGAGGATTTCACATTTGTTTTCTGTTATTGTTGAGTTGTCGTGGGTCTTGTCCCGAAATCTGTCATAGTATTAGAGACTTCGTAGATAGTTAGAGTTTATAAGTCTCTCAAAATTATTCTTTCTATTTTGAGATCTTGAGAACTATTAGTTATACTTTATTAAGTATTCCTAAACATTTATTTGAGTTGAGTTTAATTAAAACTATTGCGTTTAACTATGTATTTAAAGATTCTTTATGCTTGAGTAGGTCTACTATTAAACAGTCAGCAGGGCCAAGGGTTCACTCGGGAATCAGAAATGGTTCCTGAGTGCTGGCCACGTCGAGGGTGTAGGCTCCAGGCATGATAAACTTTGTATCAGAGCCCAGTGTTCAAGATTCCTAGGGTGTCTATGAAGTCGTGTCTGTAGAGTCCATCTTATTGGTATGAAGCGCGCCACATCTATAAGCAGGAGGCTACAACATTTAGGAACAT
Organism: Solanum tuberosum; assembly: GCF_000226075.1. NCBI lineage: Eukaryota > Viridiplantae > Streptophyta > Magnoliopsida > Solanales > Solanaceae > Solanum > Solanum tuberosum. The sequence goes on from NW_006238993.1 coordinate 166,799, forward strand.
TTTACTTTCTTCTTATTCCTGTTTGTGCGATAGAGTTCAACTCTATAATAGTTTCCTCTAGCTCGTGCTTACACATGTCTTTTCAGATCATGCCTCCATGAAGATCTATTCAAGGACATTGTGCTAGGAGAAATGCTAATCCTCAAGGTCAAGAAGCTCCCAATGCAGCAGTAGTACAACCCCCTCAGGGTGATGTCACCAATGCTGAGTTTAGGAATGATATTTAGATGCTAACTCAGGTTGTAGAAAACCAGGTTGGTCAACCAGGAGAGGGTCGTCAGGATGTAGCTGATACATATAGAATCAGTGAATTCTTGAGAATTAATCCCACTCAGTTTATTAGGTCATTGGTCACTGAGGATCCACAGAACTCCGTGTAAGAGCTTTAGAAAGTATTTGAGGTCATACGTGTTGCTGATACAGAGCGTGTGGATTTAGCCTCATATCAAATCAAAGGTCTTGCTAGGATATGATATGATCAGTTGATGAACAACATGGAAGATGGGGCACCACTTTTGATTTGGGCTGTATTTGAGGATGCTTTCTTGGGGTTCTTCTTTCCCCGAGAGCTAAGGGTAGTTAAAGTGAGAGTGTTCTTGAATCTAAAACAGAAAGCGATGATTGTGCATGAGTACATATCTTGTTTACTCAGCTATCCCACTATGCACCGATATGGTGGTAGATATGAAAATTGAAATTATTAAAATTTTGAATATTTTTCAGAAGAAAAATTTTAAACTTTTTTTGGGTGGGGGTGGTATGGTGGGAGGAGCTGGTGCGGA
>NW_006238993.1:168153-186119 GCF_000226075.1 Solanum tuberosum
AATGGGGTAAAAAAATGAAATTTTTAAAATTTGAAAATTTTATAATATAAACTTTTAATTTGTTTTTCCTTTGTGGGTTGGGGGCTAGTTTGGGGATGGGGGTAAATTTTTTTGAATTTTATTAATGTCAATTTTAATTTTTTTTTGGAGGGGGGAGTGTCGGGGTATGGTGTGGGGGAAGAAAAAAAAATTAGTTTGAGGTTGGAAGAGAGATTTGGAGAATGTTTTCCTTACGTTTTTGGAGGTAAGTTATTTTCCTGAAGTTTGAGAAAAATGGGTTGGTTTGGAAAATATTTAAGCCAACCAAACATGAAATTTTTTGGAATATACACCTTATTGTCACTTATTCTACTATTATTGTCTCTTCATTTCATCTCTCACTTTTTTTTCATTTAGAAAAAAAAGTACTGAAGTTTAATTCATCCTATTAAAGCATTTAATAGACTATATTTCGTTTACCTAACACCAAGTATTTTGGCAACTAAACAATATTATTTTGTGTCAATTGTTTATTTTGGTTAAGCTACTATTTTTTCAACATCTTAAATAGTAGTTACTGTTGTTGCAACAGTTGATATAAGAGGACTTTAAATTTATTACTACAACCAATAAAGTAGTTGCGGTAATTGTTGCAGTTGCTCCTTCAACTGTTGCAATTTCTTTATTAGTTGTTGCAATAATTGAGTAATTTGTTGTATACTATTTTCTTCTTTAGCAACAACTAGACAATAAATAAAAATGAATTTGACAAAACATAGTTGCAGTTGTTGCAATAATAATACATATTAGTAAAACAACTACAAAAGTTATTGGATAGCTTTATCATTATGCAATAACTCTGCCAGCTATTGCAACGACTACTAGAATTGTTACAACATGTGTTAGAGTTGTTGCACAATTTCTATTATTTTTGGATCAAACAGAGACAAAAATTGAAGTTGTTTCCAATAAGTTGGTGAGTTTTCCCAATAATTTACTGAGTTAGTGCGACAAGTACATCAATTGTTGTAATAATTGAATATGGTGTTGTGACAACTCAATAAGTTGTATTGATGCATTTCGTTAAAATTTTGATCTCTTATCATAACAATTTTTTTAAAGGAAAATACCTTTAGGTACCTTAAATACGATTAATGGGGTACCAAATGACAATAGGAGTTCATTTTCATGATGAATGGATCGTGTCCAACAATTATTATATTCGGTATTGAAAAAATAAAAATGTGATAGAGACGATAACAATGAATATTCATAGACATTTTATGTAATCTAATTTTGTATCAATGTAAATTTAATTGAGATATAAAAGATTTTTTCATCACTTACATGCACAACTGTGGTGAAAAGTAGAGAGCAACATTTTTTTTTAGATAAAACACTAAGTGAGTTTGCATATTTATTAAGAAGATGAACCTAAATACATTTTAAGAGTATGCAAGATTGGAAGGTCGGTTGAAAACCACAATTTATCTTAAAATAATAATTCCCTGTATTTGTAAACATCAATTTGAAATTGAAAACTTGAAGAAAGCTACAGGTGCACTGGTTCCACGAGGTTTTACGGGACATAGGAACCATTCGTGGTTTGAGTTTTGAAGTTGGAAAATGTCAAGTCCAGATGGCTTTGTACAGATAAGCAAGATGGACCATAGGAGTATGTATGGTCCATAGAACAAGCTTCGTGGAATGGTGTAAATCACCAGAAATTTGTTGAGCTAAGTCTTGAATAGTCCTTCGTAGTGAGTAAGTTTTTACCAAGGAATTTAAATTTTTCTGAAGTGTTAAGGTCACTAAATATAGTACCTTGAGTTCCAAAGAGAATTAAAGAGAATTCATTCAAGTAATTCCTTAGTTCTTTTATGTTTTAGGTAAACTTCAAAAGACCATAACTGATAGTACCGAATGATTTAGGAGACCCACAAAATGTAAAATGAAAGAACTCTGAGTCCTCTTTCCAACGCCACCAAGTTTGCCAGTTTTCAAGCTCGTATGAGGGAGATATACCCTTTTGAAGTCCATTTAAGGAAAGTTACCTGAAAATAGGAAGGGTATTTTAGTATTTTCCTTACCCCCCACTTATTCTAAATGCGAAGTTCACCCAATTAAGGGTCAAAACTGAATAGAATCAATTTCATTCATCCCCAAAAGCGTTTAGAGTTATAGAGAGAAGATTCAAGAGGAGAAAAAGTTCAAAGTTTCAAGCATTCGTTCAAGAAATTCAATATTTCGCCAATAACCTAGTTCTTTGAGGTATGTACGCTTCCATAGTGTTGGGTTTCTTCACCCACACGACAATCATTATTTTCTTTTGCAAATCTATCCATAAATATTGAGCAATTAAATTTCTTGATGAGTTCTTGATAAGTATTCTTGATAAGTGTTCTTGAAGTTTCCTTATTGATTAAGTTTTGATTTAAGATTCTACTTGGGTCAACTTCAAACGACCATATCTCTTAGAATATAAAGAGTTACGTGGGCCATAACCTATCAAATTAAAAATATTTTAATCTACTCTCCAATGCAACAAATTTAGCGTCAATCCAATTTCTGAGTAAATGACTATTTTAGTAACCTGATTAAGTGTTGTTACTAATTAGCCGACATGAAAACATTAAAAAACATCATTTTGTCTTTTTATCTCCAAGAAAACCCTATACGAATTTTTTGACTAATAAAAGGCTCAAAACTATCCAATTTTCATCTCTTAATGCATCATTTTCTTCTCTCTCAAACCCTAGGGCAAAAACCCTTAGGAAAAATCAAAGTAGAATAATCCATTCAAGATTCTTCTTTAAGGTTAGTCTTTCTTAAAGAATTCCATTATTTTCAACTCAAATTCCTCCATACAATTAATAATCACTAATGAAAATCATAATTCTTGTCCATAGAGATTTCAAGAAACTAATTCAAGAATCTCAAGAAAGGTTTTCTTGATCGTTTACTTTCAAGCCATGCTTTCAAGGCTTCTAATCAAGTTCTTCTTCAAGATTCTGCAAGATTCTGTATGTAAGGCTATCATAGTGTTGGACTAGTTCATCCTCACGCCCTACATCTTCTTTCAAATTAGTAAAAGAGTAATCAAGGATTCTACCCCTAGATTTGAGTATTCTTGAGATAAGTTGATTTGAGTTCTTGAGTTCATGGTTACTTTTAAAAATTCTATTCCTAATTATTGAGTTTCTATATTTTTATTGAGATCCTTGAGTTGATTTGTTCATGTCTATAGTTCAGCATAAACCCTATTTTGAGTTATAAATCTTGAGATGTTTTTCAAAGCCAACACTTGAGTTTTTAACTAAGTTTTGAGGAAGAAGATATGAGAATGAGAAGAGTCATATACATGAGTTCCATATTTTGATGTAGAACCTCGAGTCGAGTCGTTCATGCCCATAACTTCCGCATGAACTTCATACATTAAGCATCTTTGATAGGAGTAGTATCTTTGAGTTCTATGTCTTTGAGCATTAAGTTCCTAATCCTTTTGAGATTATATTCCTACTTATGGGACTACTACATGTTACACATAAAGCCCTTTAGTTGAGTTGTTCATGCCCATAATTCCGCATGAACCCTATGAGTCGAGCAGTCTAGACATAAGTAGTATCATTGAGTCTTGAGTTCTGAGTACTTAGCTTCTTTATTGCTATTAAGATCCCTGAGTTGAGTCGTTCATGTTCATAATTCCACATGAACCCTATGACTGCTATTAAGATCCTTGAGTTGAGTCGTTCATGATTCCACATAAACCCTATGATTTGATTTATAAATTTTTTAAAACTTTATAAAGCCAACACTTGAGTTCTTAAATTGAGCTTTGAGAAAGTAAAGATGAGTTTTGAGAAAAGAGTTTTCTAAAACATCATTAGTATGACAATCGAGTATGCCATCAATGTATGAGCTGTATGGTATCTAGACATACCATCAATGTTTATGCAGTATTACTTCCCGAGTCATCAATGGTCATATTATAATATGATTTTGAAATGTTTTGAGAAAGAAGAGAGTTGAGTTCATTTTCTTTAAAATGATATATAGGAATTAAGTATTCCCAAGATTAAAATGTTTTCACATTTAAGATGAGAGGAAGTGAGATTTTCAAAAGAGTTTTGAGTAGTTTGAGTACCATCTCTTTTAAGAAAAAGATTTTTGAGTAATAATCTCAAACCATAGAAAAAGTTATGTTTTTAAACATATGAGCTAGTATATTTAGGGAGTAGCATTGATCACTGATATAGGGGAGAGTTCAGATAACTCAGAGCCTCCATAAACCATATAGCCAACGTGGGTAGAAAGGGTCATACTTTTTAGATGATTCCTTAATGATTTTTAGAATAGAATAGTGGATCCACTTAGTAGTAGGTCTTATACCCTGGCAAAGTATATGACAATTCTGGCAGCGTGGGCGACACGTTGTATCATCACATAGCTCATAGTGATGGTTATCGGTTAGAGAAACTCCCACAGATATATTTTGTATTCTTATATACACAGAGTTTACTTTGTATTTTCATATACAAGAAGATTTTATCTTGTATCCTTGCATAATAATTGAGTTACTATTGTATTTTTTCCAATACATTGAGTTCTTTTCTACTATTTTAAAAGCTTTCCATATATAGCACCTTTTCTTGTTGCTTTATCTTGAGTTGAGTATCAAGAGTTGAGTACCTTTGAGTTGAGTATCATATCTTTGAGTTGTGTATCTGATCTTTGAGTTGAGCATCTTATTCTTGAGTTGAGTTAAGTGAGTTGAGAAGAGGTAAGTACATTTCCTTTTTATCAAGTTCATGCCTATCTTTATGCTGTAGCATTCCCCTTACATGCTTGGATATTCCACGTACTGAGCCATTTGTCATGCATCATTTCATGATGTAGCTACAAGTATTCAAGATCATCAACTTGCGCTTTGTTGATACCACATGCAGTTCGAGTTAGCTATCGTGAGCCTCCTTGTTTCCGGAGGGTTCCACTTATACTTTCAGTTATATCAGTTGTTAGGCTGTCGTGGGTCTTGTCTCGACTTCCATCTTTGTCAGTTAGAGGCTTCATAGATAGACAATAGAGTTTAAGGAGTCTAGAATTAGGGTTCATCATCCCAATTGGTGGAATTCTAGGGGGCTCCATGGATGGATGACTCCATGGATGAATAAGCTTTCATACCTTGATTATAAAGCCTTACAAAGCTTGCAACAATGGAGTCTTGACTTGACCTAGCTTGATTCTCTTCGTCTTCTTCTATACTTTCTAGAGAGAGAATTTCTTGGAGGGAATTGGGTTTCTTTTAGTGAGTTGAAATAATGTCTAGGATCAATGAATTTAGGTCTAAACTCTAATAAAACGACACCACTTAACCCCTAATTAATTCCAGAAAGGTCCATAATTCCCCCACTTAACCGCCTAAGACCAAGGTTCTGCCTCACCCATATGACCACGTCCATGGGCCGTGGGTGGACCCACGGGGCGTGCTGGTCATCCGTGGGAGGTGGTCTGCAACATGGTTTCTGGGACCCTGACCCACGACCCCTCACCCATAGGGCATAGGCCACCCTAAGGGGCATGGGTCCTTTTTCGTGAGTCTACTCTTTTGGGCAGCTTTGTTGGGCAATCCTAGGGTCCTCCTTAAGGACCCTTGGTTGGTCCTTGGGGAGTCGTACCTTGACGTTCAATCCCAAAACCGTTCATTTTAAGTATGGTAGTTAAATTCATGACTCTAACCCTCACGTCAAGCCGTAGTTTAGTCTACTAGTTTCCAACTGTTACAATATATTTCCCTTGGGAATATTCGTCCTCGAATGACGATTCTAAACACCTCTTGAAGGAAACAACTCTAGACTAGCAGCCCATTATGCATGCAACACACATAAATGCACATAACCAAGGAGGAAACTTCAACCCCAAGATAAACATATTCAATGCAACACAAGGAAGTTGGAACTACATCTAGCAACCCAAAATGCATGAAATTCTCATCTATTCATATTGAAGGAGGAACTACCATCCCCAAGCTAAATCATGCTCAACATACTCTCATGGAGCTCATATGCAATTTACTATCAAAAAGCATTTGTTCAAGAAGAAATCTATCAACTCCGAACTAAGGCATGCTCATCTATTCATCTCATGAAGTTCTATAGGCAACTCTACTCAATGCACTACAGCATGAGGAAGTCTATTATGCAAACTCATTTTCTTTCTAAACACAAGTTTTTATGAACATGCATCACATAAGAAGATCATGGAAACACCTAAACTCACATAACTTCACACATAGCCAAACTATAAACATTAAGAACACTCAATGACCTTTATATCTAAGCATACTATCTCCCCCTTGGTAATAAGTCTAGGTGGACTTTCTAAGCACCAATACTTTCAATGCTAAGGTCGGAACAAGTTATCAATGAACTTTCACATTCATCACCCAAGATGACTCTAACCTAAGGTGAACTATACTACTACCCTCCATATGAATCTACTCAATTATCACCTCTAAGCATTATCTAAACACCCTATTCCTCAAGTCATCACCAACATACCAAAAGCTCAAAATGGCCAAGTAGGGTTCTAATATCAACAACACAACACAATAATGTATCCCATTCATACTCAAGATAAGATCAAAGTCTAACATATAAAGTCACAAAAGACCAAACAATACCGGAATCTAGTAAAGGATAAAACACATACCGTTATAAACATTCAGAGGTCACTCTTGTTCATCTCTAGCTTGGAGACCATATAACCTATTATTCTTTGGAGCATCCCCATCCGAACCACTAGTGGCAACTTGCTTATCCTCTCTTCCATTAGACTTAAGCACTGGGCAATCTCTCATTTTGTGCCCACTCTTTCCACAACCATAACAACCCTCCATGCCGGCTAGGTACTTACCATGGTGATCCCTTCCACACTTGGTGAAAGTAGGCTTAGGTAATGGAGACCCACCACCTTTCTCTTGGTTAAACCTAGGGACATTGGGAGAATCTTGATCGAAATACATTTGTTTAAACTTAGGTCTACTTTGTCCATCAGACTTAGCATTGGAGAAGTTCCCATCACCGGTCCTAGCCTTTTTTGCCTCCTTATTCTTTTCATTGAGTTTTGACTCCTCAATTTGTTGGGCATAAACCATAAGACGTGAGATATCCATATCATGAAGGAGCATTACCGTACGATATTATTTTTCTACCAAGTTGGACACACCCGTCAAGGACCTACTCATTTTATCTTTCGAATCTGCCACCACAGATGGAGTATACTTGGATAGTTGGGTAAATTTCAAGCCATACTCCTTAACACTCATGCTACCTTGTCTAAGGTTAATGAAATCTTCCACATTAGCTTCCCTCAACTCTCAGGGAAAGAACCTATCAAGAAATGCTAGTTTGAACACTTCCCACTCTATTGGACCCGCTCCTACCGGCCTACCATCTTTCCATTGTTCATACCATACTTATGCTACACATCTCAATTAGAGACAATTGTCACAATCCAGGGGTACACCCTAGACGTAACATGGCATACTTGACCCCGATGGGGTCTCATACAAGCCATTAGCATATCGTAACATAAGATAATAGAAAAGTATGGAAATTTTAAAAACTTTTATCCATACAATAGAAGTCTTTCATAAAAGCAAGCAGAAGTCTTTACTAAACTTTTGTCTCAAACCATGTAATACAACTTTGAATAAAACTCTTGGGACATAGCCCATACAATAGATTCAAAACATGAAATTAAAGACATAGAGGAAATGGTGGGTGTTGTCCTCGAAGCTATATGAGGACTCACAAATCTTCAACTCCTTTGCTCCTTAGAAACCCATCTCCAAGAATGGAACTCAATCCCCAAACCCTACATTTGATGAGAATGTAGGCAAAGTATGTGTTAGTACAAAATGTACTAAATATGTTAGCTAGCATAATCATAAGAGCATGGGATAAGGGTTAGTCAATATAAGACATAATCTAAAATCATATTAAATACTTCATGACACATCAATTATAAGCATAAGCGACAATATCATAATAATAAGCAAAGTCTCCAACATAAACATCATATAAGCATTATTCAACTCCTAGTCATTTGTACCATAATAGGACTACTTTCAAATAACCTCAAGCCATACCTTGTGCAATGCATGAATAGCATACCATAATACCATCCAGGCTAAGCATCCCTTTTTGGTCATCTTAATCATAGTCTATATGCATAGTCAAGATCTAGGCTTCATGTACTAAGAGCACTATACTTCTAAATAACCTCAAAGCACACTTGTGCAATGCATGAAGGGCATCCCATAATACCATTCACACTAAGCATAAGTTTGAAGTCACCATATGCATACTTACCATTTATTTGGTCCCATTCTTAGCTTACTTCATATAGACAAGGGAACTATCACCTTAGGTCAACCATATCATGGAAGGCAACTATAGAAACAACCCAAGCTAAGTCTATACTATATAAGAGAACACTTCATAAGTAGCTTCAAGTCATACTTGTGCAATGTATGAATAACATCCCATACTACTATCCACACTAAGTACCACTTTAGGCTATTATACTCAAATGATTACTATTTATCTTTCTAAACTACCAAAGAATAGCACCCTATTAGGCTAGACCAAGCTAGTCATCTTGCTAACATAACTATATTATGCTAAACTAACTACCTAGGAAGGCACGCTATCATGCAAGCCCAAGCTATTCTAGGGAGGGTACAAGTGTTCCATCTTAGATACCATGAAATAGTCTTAGACCAACTAAGTCATGCTACCTTTAGAATCACACTAAGATGCTAATGTAAACCACCCTTAGGAGAGTATGATTCCTCAATCCTAAGCTACCATGAAATGTTCTTGGCCAAACCAAGTCATGCCCTCATGAAGGCATCCTAAAAATACTAGTTCAAGCTACCCTTAGGAGAGTATAGATCCTCAATCCTAGGCTACCATGACTATCCCTAACTCAAGCTACCACAAAATGCATCTTATAATGCTAAGTCAAGCTACCCTTAGGAGAGTATATATCCTCAATCTTAAGCTACCAATCTTGGTCTTGTCTTACCAAGTAAATCTATACATGAAGGAATCATAGATCACAACTTCAAGCTATTCTAGTGTAACAATGCTTTGATTCATTTTATGTGATTTACTTTTCAACCTAGAATCATTCTATGTGAGAGAACCTTGTATCTCCTACCATATTTATGCCTAAGTGTGTAAATGAGAATATGCTTTCAACAATACACAACAAGATCACATAATATTAACTTTACTCTCAAAGCCCTAACATTTATGACTACAAGCCTTAATTTCAAAGCCCTACTTCTTACTATCATCATTATACCTAGATTTCTAGGTATTCTAATCACATTCTTTATTGGTAGGTGATTCTAGTCATAATTGATCATAAAGGTTCAATTTTAACTTCACTAGTTATGATCCTTCATATTCAATAAAGTTTAGTTCAATTCATGTTTATATGTTCCTATCCTTGCAGAATTACTACACATGACATTTATTTTAGAAGATCACCTATAAATCCTCAATTTCACCTTTCATGGCATAAACCCACACAATATCAAATTCTTCAATTAGAATAGGGTTAACCATAGAAATCACATGAATTCTTCATAATATCATACTTCAATGCTAAATCAATCATAATTAAGTATTATCCGTTTGATTGGAATCATACTTAAACACCATCCATAATGTAGGAAGAAACCCTAGCTAGAATTTGGTTTGAACTTCACAATTGGGGGAAATCTAGAGGGGTTCTATGGGTGGAATAACCCATAGGTAAATAAGATAACATACCTTGATTCAAAGCCTTGCAAAAGTTTGAAACAATGGAGGAAATTCTGCCCTACTTCCTTCTCTTCTTCTTCTTCTTCTTCTTCACTTCTAGAGAGAGAATTTCTTGAGAGAATTTGGGGTCTTGGAAGAATGAATTAATTTACTTAGTTTAGGGTTATATTAGTCTTATATAGGTGGTTTAATAACTAATTGACCGACATCACTTAACCCCGAACTAATTACCAATTAACCCCTAAGCCCCTACTTAAAATAATTAAACTTCAAAACTGCCCCCACCCACGAGACCCTGACCCACAGACCGTGTGTGGTGGAATGTTGTTATTAAAACAGGGGACCAAGGGGCCTTGACCCATGATGTCACGACCCGAGCCTACACCCCGGATGTGACACGACGTACAAGACTCCGAAAAGTCTCATACAAGCCTCATAGCATGTCATCACATAAGATAATAGAAATAGTGCGGAATTTAAAAACCTTTCTGTAAATTCATACAATCGAAAATCATTTAAAACAACAGAAGTCTACTTGTCTCACATGGGCATCTAAAATCATCTTTGAATAACAAGTTGGGTCACGACCCTTTACAATAGAAAGTCTAAAAAGAGTTTATTATAATCAAAGACATGAACATAAAAAGCACTTGTCCTTGGATCCATAAGGACATACCACTAGCCTTGGAAGAACTCAATCCAAGCCCTTGAAGTAGAGAGAATCAACTCAAATGCCGGAACCTACACTTTGTAGAAAATAGGAGAATATGGGTTAGCACATTTAATGCACTAAGTATGATAGCCATGCAAAAACTATGATTAAAGAGGACATTTTATTTGAAAATCATGTTATATGCCAATTTTGAGAAAACTTCATGAACATAAGTATAAGAGGCATAAGATACAACATAATCAACAGATAAGTCATTTCATCACATTAGAGCTTTCACCTTAGGTAACCCTAAGCTATACTTTGTGCAATGTATGAATAGCTTCCCATACCAGCATCCACACTAAGCACCTATTTAAGGCAGCAAATTAAACTTATCATTCCTCCTTTCATCCTTAAACTATACTCATACATAAGGAACATAAACATTTCATAAGTCATGACGAGGAAGTAACTCATAATACAATCCAAGTAAAGAATGCATCATTACATTAAGAATTAAATTCAACATTCTTCATTAGCTTCATTAAGAGAACATTCATTCATTGGACATTAAGACATTGGAGAATCACACCATAGTCCTTTCAAAGCCTACTCGTGCAATGCATGGATGGCATCCCATACTACCGCTCACACTTCGTAGAACCTCTCAAGAAACCATAGCATGTATCTCACATGATGGGAATAATCATTAACCATCATAGACCATGCGAGCTTAACATGGAATCTGGTGTCTATCCCACACCGTAAAAGGTTGGTATACTTGCCTAAGGTAGGACCGGTCACATTTTAGCTTAGGTGGATCCACTAGCTAATAACCTTTGCGGGCACATAGTTATGGGATAAGGAAGATGTTTATTGAAACCCAGCCTAACGTAGGGAGAACTTCCATCTTACCATATCCACTTGGTACTTAGCCTCCGTTCCCATAGAGTAGTTCATTACATTACATCATTACACATGAAAGGGTGCCATAAGCCTACCGATTCAAGGTACATTATTATGATAGCTCACTGAATCCTCATGAAAGGGTGCCCTAAGCCTACCGATTCAAGGTTAATCATTAACATTTATGGAAGGGTGCATTAAGCCTACTGATCCCAAAGTTCATTAATATCATTTATGGAAGGGTGCCATAAGCCTACCGATCCCAAGGTTCATTATTATCATGCATGGAAGGGTGCCATTAGCCTACCGATCAAAGATACATCATTAGAATAGGCCATAGACTTATCATACAAGGGCTACTAACATTAGGTCTACCGATAATGTTTATTAAGTCAAGACACATTCATAACACAAGAAGAGGATTCATAAGCCTACCAATTCAAGATGTAACATTACATAGAAGAAACCCTTCACATTCTATCATCATCATCATTCATTAGTGTTAATTGAGAATATGATTTCAATAATAACACAATTCCATTCTAAACATGATTATAATACTTTCATTGAGATCACACACATATACTTCACATCATGATCATACATAGATCCTTCATGAAATTGCCCTCCAAGGCTATGAATCAATCTTAACCCAAACATCTTGAATACTACATTAGATAAGGGAATCAACATGATTCAATAAATTATTCAATATAGACATAAACAATTCAACATACTTTCATGATCAATCAACCCAAATCACAAACTTCCAATTTAGTATTTTGGGGGAAACATGAGTTCATAGGGGAAACTCATCATTTATTCAACAATCCATTCATAATTCATCACATATAAGCCTTTGAAAACATTTTGGAATTGAACTCATGCATAGATTGAAACCTTAGGGTTTTGGGGGGTTTGGAAACTGAAAATCATCTTCTGAAAGGGCTCCTTGAATGAAACTTAGTCAAGCATGAAGTCTACCATACCTTTATGGAAGTAACTCCACGAAAATTGAGTGAGAGAGGTGAAATATTGAGCTTCAAAGTTTGACTCCTTCTTCTCCAATGGTGGTTTCTAAAGAGAGAATATTTGGAGAGGAGGGTAGTTTCTATTTTGTGTTTTGAAATAATGAATTGAAAAAGGAGATTAATACTTTTAAAAGACTTAAATAACTCAAATAAATCAATAATAACCATCCCCTAACTTAACTAACCTAAAAAGGATTTTACCAACCTACCCTTACCTTTGGCCGAAATTGGACAGCTTTACAGTGATGACCTACGAAACCCCACCCACGAACCGTGGGTGGGTCCACGAGTTGTACTGGCTATCTGTAGTTTGGGTCAACAAATTTCCATCTTGGTCCTTGACCTACGAAGCAAACCCATGAGGCGTGGATAGACATATAGGGCGTATGTCCCATCCGTAGCCCGCAACTTTTTGGCAACATGGGTAGATTTGGGGAGCCTTGGGGGTTAGGATTTAGGGTCCTCCTCAAGGACCCTTAGTTGGTCCTTGGGGGGTCGTACCTTTACATTTAACCCCTAAACCCCTCAACCTAACCTCGGGACATCATTTTACAACTTCAAACCCCATATCAAACTCTATAACAAACTCGTTAGGCTCTACTTTCACTTACTAGTTTTTCGAGTCGTTACATTATCTCCTCTTTAGGAACATTCATTCTCGAATGACACTTTAAACACTTAATGCTAACGTTGTTTGTTTGTTTTGTTGAGTATTCCTTATTGCTAGGTACCATGGAAAGTGGAAGCGAAACCTACCCACCTAAGGGAAAATTTACCTTAGAATCTTCCGTGGGGGCTCCTACTAAAGTGAGTCGGATAATGGGAATGCTGGATGGCAGCTTGTCCGAATTGATAGGTCGTCTATCCATGATAGATTCTAGACTGACCAAGGTGGAGGATGAGATTTGGCCTAAAGAGAGAGAGTTCACACTACCATCGTATGTCGTAAGGCAAACTATACCTAGGAAGGCCAAGATAGATCAAGAGCAAATAGAGAATATCTTTCATTCCAAGTGCCTCATCCAGGGCCAAGTATGTATCTTGATCATTGACAGTGGAAGTTGTGCCAACCTTGCTAGCATTTCTATGGTGGACTACTCGAAACTACCTACCACTAACTTGCTAAACCTTACAAATTTCAATGGTTGAACGAGGGTGAGAAATTGACTGTGCATGAATAGGTGCTGATCAAATTTCAAATTGGGAAATACCAAGATGCAATCCTTTGTGATGTGATTCCCTTACAAGATAGTCATGTACTACTCCGGAGACCATGGCAACACAGCCATGCAACAACACATGATGGAAGGCACAACACCTATACCGTCATGTTGATGGGAAGTAAGTATGTCCTTAAGCCAATGTCACCATCCCAATTCATAAAGAAGTATCGAAAGATGGATGAGTTGAGGGATAAAAGGAAGAAGGAGGAGGGACATGTTGAGGCTGAGGGCCAAGGAGAAGGAGAGAGGAGGAAGTTGAAAGGAAAGGCCAAGGTGTTGTTGGCTGAGCATAAAGAGATAAGGGAGGATGTCGGAGTCAAAAGTTCATTGATCCTTCCCTCACATAAGCATCATAAGTTGCAAACTGATCCCTCTAACTCTCCTCCTTCACAATCTATTTCTTTCCTTTTGCAGGATCCTCGTGAAGCCCTTTTTATGGATGCTATTGTGGGCTGTCCCAACATTCCTACTAAAGTGTTATTACAAGGTAAAGAAGATATTTCTTGCAGGCATCAAGGTACAATAGTTAAACTTAACACTTTTGCCATTGCAAAGGAACAAAGTGTAAATGATAGCTTGTCTTGAAGTGAGCCTACTGTTTCTTTACGATGCATTAATAATATATTTGTTAAGAGTGTGGATACACTAGTTGATCCTATTGATGACCAAATTGATTCTTCTAGTATGATCGATTTGTGTCCACACAGTGTTGACACATGTGCTTTGAATGATAGTTCATTATCTTGTGATAATTATGTTGATCAACCTGTTTGTGAGTGTAGTTCACTAGTTGAGGGTTCTTGTAATGTGATTAAGAAACCTTAAGTTGGTGGTACTAATGATAATGTTGATCAATTGAATAGGGGTGACTCTATGAGCATATCTTTTGTGGAAGATCCGATTGCTTGTTTTGCTCATAGAGATCAGGTGCTTGCAAATGCTACGAAAAATGATATGTGTCTTTTTGAGGTTGAACTTGCATGTTTTAATTATACCCTAGTTGTTGATCATTCCCTCTTTAAGCACAATATCTTATTTGAAGATGATGAAATCACTCCTAGTGATGTGAAAAATGGGAGCAGTATAGTTCTTGATAGCTATACTTGTTATAGTAACCCACTATGGTGTGAAGCTTGTCCTCCCAAAGATGGAAATCTCTTCTTAGAAGATGAGAGTACTCTTGTAGGGAAGGATTGCGATGAGGAGGAAGGTGGTGTTTGTTTTCCCATTACATCTTCTTCTTGGTGTGTTTAACTTCTTGAGGGTATGACCAGTGCTTTTGAGCCTATTGGTAGTCACAACAATGAAAACACCCTAGAGGAAGTTGATTTGCGAGATGCCTTTCTTTATTACTTGTTTACATATGATGATGCTCACACTATTGAGTGGAGTACGTTGTTGGAAGGAATGAGTGCCAACCTAATAAATGGAGGGGCACTTGATCCAGTTTTGTGGACCTTCTATCATTTTGATCCCGGTGGATGCTTGAAGGTATTTGAACTACTGGATGTATAATCTTTTGGGTCGTATTTCCATATTGTGGGAAAGAATAACCATTGTCCTTGTTCTCCTTTTGTGGGTTTGATAGCCATGACAATAGAGGATGTTTGGTTGTTCCTTGAGTTTGAGACTCCTCGGTTATATGTTTTAAGTGCTTACCTTTGTACTATCAATCATTCTAAGACGATGAGCTCTTTGCTTGTGATCTATATGGTTTTACAACGTTCGGATTTGAGGACTCAACTTTTTCTACTTGCATATGATGGAACTCATGCTTATGTGAGTAGGATATTTTATGTTAGTAGTGGTATAAATAGAGAAAATGAGACTCTCCTTGACTCGATGCATTGCAATCCTTTTCCATTTGACCCCGGTGTCGATTTTAAGTGTGTTGAGTGTGGTAGTAACACCGTCTGTCGTTTGCATGATTCTTCGTTGGTGCTATTACTTGATCTAATGTGCTTGAATGAGGTATGATTACCAATTTGGGTGGGGAATACTTATGTACTTCAACATGCTCATGATTTGGGAATAATTACTCTCCTAAAGCTATCTAGTGCATTGGATGGGGTCTTAATTTCGGTCAACACTACTTGTGCCTTTGCACCTAAGTATGAGAGTGTTCATGTGCTACTTGACATAAGGGAGGTCTTGTGCTTGTTTGAATGTGGATCCAATGAAGGCTTACATATGAGGTTGTTTAAGTGTATTGGTTCCTACGCTCTACCATTTTGTCTAAGTTTCTTAAGTAGCCAAGTATCTATTACTTTGATGGGTTACAAACCCTTTGTTGATATTTGTGATTCTTCGTTAAATATTAACTTTGTGCATCCTTGGCATGGTAGTGAACTTGTTATTGCTAACGCAAACCCTCATGCCATGAGGATGTTTGTCTTGTTTGCTTCCCCTATGGTTTTACAAGGTTTGGATTCGAGGATGAATCCTTTTCAAGAAGGGGAGAATGATGCAATCCAGATTGCATCAAAGCCATCCACTCATGAACTTCGACGTATTGATGGATTGTTCACAAGGATGGAGGATCTAGGGCTTATATTGGTGGCCAACAAAGTTCACATGCATGGAATATTGCTTGAGGAAGTGAACGGAAGAAAATGGCCAACACTGCCACTTTGGCGACTAGGAGAACCATTGGCGCATCGCCATGTGTATTGGGCGATAGTCCCCAGACCGCCCAAAGATCTAGTAGTTCCCAGCCAATGCAGGGAGCAGGATCCCTCGTCGAACCCATTGGGTGGATCGCCAAAAGGATTGGGTGAGCTCGACTTTGCTCGCCTATTGGCCATTTCGGGTCACTTTTGAGCCTTTCTATGTAATAATGTCCTAAAACTATAAATAGGCATTTTAGGGTTCATTTTAGGGGAAACTGAATTTGAATATTGTGGTTATAAACCTGAAAGTCCTTGTGTGAGTGTTTGAAAGCTTGGTATATGTCACGACCCAGGGCTTGCCCCTAGATGCGACACGACGTACAAGACTTCAAAAGGTCTCATACAAGCCTCATAGCATGTCATCACATAAGATAATAGAAATAGTGCAGAATTTAAAACTTTTCTTTAAATCCATACAATCGAAAAACTTCATATAAAACAACGGAAATCTACTAGTCTCACCTGGCTATCTAAAAACAATCTTTGATACAAAAGTAGGGTCACAACCCTTTACAGTAGAAAGTCTAAAATAGTCTATTAGAATGAAATATTTTCATGAAACATCAAAAGTACTTGTCCTCGAATCCATGATGACATACCAATAGTCTTGGAAGAACTAAATCCAAACTTCAACTAGAGAGAATCAACTCAAATTCCGGAACCTACACTTTGGTAAAAATAAATAAATATGGGTTAGCACATTTAATGTACCAAGAATGACAACCATGCAAAAACCATGCTTAAAAAGGACAGTTTATTTGAAAATCATGATTTTATGCCAATTTGAGAACATAAGTATAAGAGGCATAATATACAAACATAACCAACATACAAGTCATTTCATGACATTAGAGCATAATCAACCTATAAGTCATTTCATCACATTAAGCTTTCACCTTAAGTAACCCCAAGCTATACTTTGTGCAATCTATGAATAGCATCCCATACCACCATCCACACTAAGTACCACATTAAGGCCACCAAAAGTGAACTTACCATTCCTCCTTTTCATCTTTAAATAATACTCATACATAAGGAACATAAACATTTCGTAAGTCATGACAAGGAAGTAACTCATAATACAATCAAAGTAAAGCATGCATCCTCACAATAAGCATATAAGTAAACCTTCTTCATTAGCTTCATTAAGAGCACATTCATTCATGTAATCATAAGAGATTAGAGAACTCACCACAGCCCTGTCAAAGCCTACTCGTGCAATGCATAGATGGCATCCCATACTACCACCCACACTTTATAGAACCTCTCAAGTAACTATAGTGCATATCTCACATGATGGGAATAAGAATTAACCGACATAGACCATGTGAGCTTAACATGGAATACGGTGTCATGAACCCACACCGTATAGAGTTGGTCTACTTGCCTAAGGTAGGACCGGTAATGTCACGACCCAAGCCTAGGGCCTAGACATGACCGGCGAATGGGGAACCCGAAGGAACCCCAAACAAGTCTCATAGCATATCATTACACATCCTTGGTCGCGGAAGCAATTAAAATGACCATAAGCGATAAGCATAATCAAGGGGAAGTCGGGACTAAGGGAGCAAGAGAAAAAGAGAATGATACATAAATACCATAGATGAGTCAAGCTCAAGCATAATACACAACTTGTCCAACACCACCTCTAAACATGGGTACTTAGCGGG
>NW_006238993.1:187534-191362 GCF_000226075.1 Solanum tuberosum
TAACTCACAGAGCTTTAATTTTTATAGTTTGAGCTCCTTCCAGTTCCTTGTGTGCTGAGAGATATGCCCCTTTAAAGTTGACCCTGAAAATCGCATTTTTTGCGATTTTCGAATTTTGATACGGTTGTTCTAAAATTCGGGTTAGACTCATTTCCCACTCAATTTGACCCCCTGAATAAGAATATGAAGTCGAATTTCCGAAATCATGCACGGATTTTGAGATATATGGAAATTGCAATTATAGTTGTTTCCGAAGCACATTTTCGGGCATTTTTGGGGTCGTTTCAATATCTCCCCCTTGGGAACATTCGTCCTCGAATGTCAAAGAAACGTACATGAGAAACACAAGCATGGCAAATTCAGCCCACATAGGGATGCAACAATGCACTTACACCTCATTTCAAAAACTTCAACATAGTTGTAAAACCACAATGAACTTGTTAACTTAAACATGAATGTATGCAATGACATGGTGGCTGAACTTAAGACCTGAGATTTTTATAAAGGGCTTAAATTAATACCTTAGGCTAGAGTGGATTGGAAAAGATAAGGATATCGCCTTTGCATGTCCGCTTCGGCCTCCCAAGTAGCACTTTCAACTTGTTGATTTCTCCAAAGGACTTTAACGGAAGCCACATCTTTGTTTCTCAACCTCTTCACTTGTCTATCTAAAATCTGGACCGGAACCTCTTTATAGGTCAAATTATCTTTGACAACACCCACAACATCAAGAGGCACAATGGCATTCGGATCCCCCACACACTTCCTCAACATAGACACATGAAATACCGGATGAACCAAATCCATTTCGCTAGGCGATTCCAACTCATAAGCTACCTTGCCAATTCTCCTCATCACCTTATAAGGACCCACGTATCTTGGGCTCAACTTGCCCTTCTTACCAAAATGAACCACACCCTTTATGGGTGACACCTTCAAATAGACCCAATCACCAACTCGGAGTTTAAGAGCCTTTCTCCTCACATCGGCATAGGACTTTTGGCGACTTTGGGCCGTCTTCAACCTTTCTCTAATCATCCTAACCTTCTCAAGAGCCTCCATAACTAGATCTGGTCCTAACAAGGCCACCTCACCAACCTCAAACCACCCAACCGGTGATCTACAACGCCTCCCATAGAGAGCCTCAAAAGGAGCCATACCGATGCTAGAATGATAGCTATTGTTATAGGCAAACTCAATCAATGGAAGATGATCATCCCAACTACCCTTAAGCTCCAATACACAAGCCCTAAGCATATCCTCAAGTGTTTGGATAGTCCTTTCGGCTTGTCCATCCGTTTGCGGGTGAAAGGCCGTAGTAAGCTTAACTCTCGTACCTAGACCCCTTTGAAAGGACTTCCAAAAGTGTGAAGTAAATTGAGTACCACGGTCCGATATGATGGATAGAGGAATCCCATGCAACCTTACCAAGTCATGAATAAATAACCTTGCATAATCTTCCGCCCCATATGTTGTCTTTACCGGTAGAAAATGAGCCGATTTTGTCATCCTATCAACCACCACCCAAATAGAATCAAAACCTTTTCTAGTCTTGGGTAAACCAACTACAAAATCCATATTAATTTCTTCCCACTTCCAAGTAGGAATCTCTATGTCTTGGGTTAGACCACCCGGCCTTTGATGTTCGGCCTTGACTTGTTGACAACTATGACAACCGGAGACGAATTTGGCAATGTCCTTCTTCATGCCTCCCCACCAATACACATCCCTCAAATCTCTATACATTTTGGTGGAACCGGGGTGAATGGAGTAGGAAGAATTATGAGCCTCCTCAAGAATTTTCTCCCTCAAACCATCAACACAAGGCACACACAACCTACCTTGGTACCTAAGGGCACCATCTCCCCCTTGGGAGAAAACTTCCACCTTGCCCTCTTTCACCAAGGCCTTCAATTCTAACAAGGAAGAGTCAAGATCTTGTTTTGCTATCACCTCATCAACCAAGGAAGACCTAGCACCATCAACAACGACCACACCACCATTACCAACCTCTTCCAACCTAACCCCCAACCTAGCCAACCGATGCACCTCCCTAGCCATTTCCCTATCACCAATATCAACATGAGCTAGACTACCCATAGACACCCTACTCAAAGCATCCGCCACCACATTAGCTTTACCGGGATGATAATGCACACTCATATCATAATCTTTAAGAAATTCTAGCCACCTTCTTTGTCTCAAGTTGAGATCTTTTTGGGTGAAGACATATTGGAGGCTCTTATGATCGGTGAACACATCAACATGTACCCCATACAAGTAATGACGCCAAATCTTTAAAGCAAACACCACTGCGGCTAATTCAAGATCATGTGTAGGATAGTTCTTTTCATGCACTTTGAGTTGTCTAGACGCATAGGCTATCACCTTACCATTTTGCATTAGGACACAACCCAAGCCAACTCTAGAAGCATCACAATACACAACAAATCCCTCAAGCCCATCCGGTAGTGACAATATAGGAGCGGACACAAGTTTATCTTTCAAGGTTTGAAAACTCCTTTCACACTCGTCGGTCCACTCAAACTTAGCCTTCTTTTGTGTCAACTTAGTCATGGGAGAAGCAATAGAAGAAAACCCATTGTGTCAACTTAGTCGTGGGAGAAGCAATAGAAGAAAACCCATTCACAAATCTTCGATAGTAACCCGCTAAGCCCAAGAAGCTCCTAATATCCGACGGGGTCAATGGCCTAGGCCAATTCTAATCACATCGATCTTCTTAGGGTCCACCTTAATACCATCCCCCGACACCACATGACCTAGGAAGGCAACCTCCCTCAACCAAAATTCACACTTTTCATACTTGGCATACAACTTCTCCTCTCTCAATCTTTGCAACACAACCCTCAAGTGACCCATATGTTTTTCCTCACTATCCGACTAGATTAAAATACCATCAATGAAGACCACAACAAAGGAATCAAGGTAGGGTTTAAAGACCCTATTCATTAGGTCCATGAAGATAGCCGGTGCATTGGTCAACCCAAAGGACATGACCACAAATTCATAATGCCCATACCTAGTCCGGAAGGCTGTCTTGGGAATGTCACACTCCCTCACCTTCACTTGATGATACCCGGACCGAAGATCAGCGATAAGCAAGTTGCTAGTCCCTTGCAATTGGTCGAACAAGTCATCAATCCTAGGAA
This sequence comes from Solanum tuberosum, assembly GCF_000226075.1. Taxonomy (NCBI): domain Eukaryota; kingdom Viridiplantae; phylum Streptophyta; class Magnoliopsida; order Solanales; family Solanaceae; genus Solanum; species Solanum tuberosum. The sequence continues at coordinate 190,705 of NW_006238993.1, forward strand.
GAGGATATTTATTCTTGACGGTGACCCTATTGAGTTGCCGGTAATCAATACACATCCTAAGGGACCCATCTTTCTTCTTCACAAACAACACCGGTGCACCCCATGGTGATTGGCTAGGCCTAATAAAACCCTTCTCCAACAAGTCCCTCAATTGTTCCTTCAACTCCTTTAACTCCGCCGGGGCCATACGATAAGGGGGGATAGAAATGGGTTGAGTATCGGGGAGGAGGTCTATGCCAAAATCTATTTCCCTTTCGGGAGGAACACCGGGAAGGTCATTAGGAAAGACATCAAGGAATTCATTTACAACCGGAACCGACTCTATAGGAAGGGTTTTGGACTCCACATCCCTAACCCTCACAAGATGATAGAGACACCCCTTAGAGATCAACTTACGGGCTTTAATGCAAGAGATGAACCTACCCTTGACTACCACATTTTGGCTTTCCCACTCAAGAATGGGTTCACTTGGGAATTGGAACTTGACCCTACGGGTTCTACAATCAATGGAAGCATAGTATGCATGCAACCAATCCATCCCAAGAACAACATCAAAATCGACCATGTTCAACTCAACAAGATCACAAGGCAATATTTTATGCAAGATGCAAATAGGACAATTTCTATAGACCTTCCTAGCAACAACATATGCACCAAT
>NW_006238993.1:192595-198318 GCF_000226075.1 Solanum tuberosum
ACCTTATTTTCTGACCTCACGCCCATGATAGTTAATATCTTGTGGACTTCATCAATGATCTCTTGAGGGTCTTCATCTAACTTAGACCCATAGAATTCTGGGGGATTCATCCGCACGAAGTCTCTCACCCGAGATGCCGGGGTAGGAGCCTGAGAGAGAGCTTATAGATCTATGGCACGACTTAGAGAATGAAGAAGTGAAACATTTCCTAAAACGTCTCATAGCCTCCTACTCATAGTTGTGGTGCACAACACAACCATGAATCGGACTCTAATCAACGCGGTGTGTTGGACTCCGAGGATCTATCAACCTAGTGCTCTGATACCAAGTTTGTTACGACCCAAGCCTAGGGACTAGACGTGACCGGCGAATGGGGAACCCGTAGGAACCCCAAACAAGCCTTATAGCATATCATTAAACATCCTTGGTCGTGGAAGCAATTAAAATGACCATAAGCGATAAGCATAATCAAGGGGAAGTCGGGACCAAGGGAGCAAGAGAAAAAGAGAATGATACATAAATACCATAGATGAGTCAAGCTCAAGCATAATACACAACTTGTCCAACACCACCTCTAAACATGGTTACTTAGCGGGGGCCAAGACAAACTACCGGGCTCACCCTCATAGTCAACACATAACTATATAAAAAAAAAGTCTTATACATAGCAAGAGATCATAAGCAACGTCCCCGGAATAGAGGACTCACCAATAACCTTGATAGGAAATCGTATTAGCCACGCGGAGGAGGATGGTCAAGCGGTGCTCCGGTCCCTACATGGTGACATCATGTAGGCATAGAGTATGCGTTAGTACGTGTGAATGTACTAAGTATATGGGATGCAATACAATGCAACAATAGATGGACATCATAGGCAAAATGCATAATCATACCCGATAGATAGCACATTAATGAAATGATATATATAATGACACTTACATAAAAATCATATTTAGTGGGACGTAGCACAAGTGTGGTGAGTGACCATCAATATAGTATTTCCAAGGCCTACCACCCCCTTGGAGAGGCGAAAGAGGTACAAACCCCTCAATGTGGTTACCCGGGCCTACCACCCCCCGAGCTAGGGACCAAGGTACAAACCCCTCGATATGGTTATACGGGCCTACTACCCCCCGTACTAGGCAACCAAGGTACCAACCCCTCGATACGGTTATACGGGCCTACTACCCCCCGTACTAGGCAACCAAGGTACCAACCCCTCGATACGGTTATACGGGCCTACTACCCCCCGTACTAGGCAACCAAGGTACCAACCCCTCGATACGGTTATACGGGCCTACTACCCCCCGTACTAGGCAACCAAGGTACCAACCCCTCGATACGGTTATACGGGCCTACTACCCCCCGTACTAGGCAACCAAGGTACCAACCCCTCGATACGGTTATACGGGCCTACTACCCCCCGTACTAGGCAACCAAGGTACCAACCCCTCGATACGGTTATACGGGCCTACTACCCCCCGTACTAGGCTTGGTCGACTCACAACACTTATATAGATAAATCATATACATGTATCCATTTCATCATTATTTCAATACTTATATAATCATCCGACTCATAGGACGTACATTGGACCTTCCATTTCATAAGAATTCTATAAATGGCATTTTATCAAACATATGGTGGGCTACTTGTTCATGTAAATAAAATCATGTGTTTCAAGAGTACTAAGTCCAACCAATTTCAAAATCCATATAAAACAGCCCACCAACAACATACATATATATATACATATATAACAACCTTCATAATTTGATCATGGAAGCATGAAAACCATAAACATCACATAATAATTCCATTTCATGATAATATGCAAAATAGACCATAATAGGGTGTGTAGTAGTAATTCCATACTTCAAGAGTTCATAAATAACCATAAGGACCCATAAACTTGAAGTAAAATAGAGGATAAATGGTTGGACTTGTGGAAAGGAAGGTTTCCACAATCAACCCACATACCTCAACTTTGGAGAATTCTTGATGAAGATTGGAATGGAGAATTGCTTGAGATTGAATCTTGAATCCGGAATTAAAGCTTGGGATCCTTGAATTTGGTTGATGATCTTGGTGGAATTTTTGGAGAGGGTTTAGAGAGAGTTTTTGGATGTTTTGAAGTTAAATGACTAAGTATGGATATGTCCCCTTTTTATAAAAACGTCCCAACACTTAGAAAAAAAATTGAGGCGGGTGAACAGTGTTTTCGGCTACTGGAATTTGCATTTTCTGCCGGACAGTAAAGAAAAAAATAGCTCACTGGAAATTGCAAATCTGCAGAGACAAGTTTTACAAAAATGGTCATAACTCCCTCATCTTAACTCGGAATGAGGTGAAACCAAATGTGTTGGAAAGCTAACTCAAAGAGCTTTAATTTAATAGATTGTGGCCCTTCCAGTTTCTTGTGTGCTAAGAGATATTCCCCTTTAAAGTTGACCCTCCAAATCGCATTTTTTGCGATTTTCGAATGTTGATACGATTGCTCTAAAATTCGGGTTAGACCCATTCCCCACTCAATTTGACACCATGAATAAGAATAAGAGGTCGAATTTCCGAAATCATGCACAGATTTTGAGATATATGGAAAATACAATTATAGGTGTTTCCGAAGCACATTGTCGGGCATTTTTGGGGTCGTTTCAGGTCAGTTTTAGCTTAGGTGGATCCACTAGCTAATATCCTATGTGGGTACATAGTTATGGGATAGGAAGATGTTCATTGGAACTCTAACCTAACATTGGGAGAGTTTCCATCTTACCATATCCACTCGGTACTTAGCTTCCATTCCCATAGTGTATTTCATTCACATTACATTATTGTACTTGAGAGGAATGCCATTGGCCTATCAACCCAAGGTACATCATTACACATTAAAGGAATGCCATAAGCCTATCGATCCATAGTTCATTATCAGGATAGCTCTTGAATCCTCATGAAAGGAATGCCATAGGCCTATCGATTCATGGTTCATCATAACATTGTCATACACATTAAAGGAATGCCATAAGCCTATCGATTCATGGTAAATTGGCTCATTAGGAAAGGAATGCCATAGGCCTATCGATTCAAGAGTCATCATTACATTAGTTCATTGGCTCATTATGAAAGTAATGCCATAAGCCTATTGATTCAAGACATAGCCTTAGAAAACATTGATTAGTCATTTATGAAAGGAATGCCATAGGCCTATCAATTCATATTCATTAAGTCAATACACATTCATTACACAATAGAGGATGCCTAAACCTACTAACTTAAGATTCAAAAATCAACAATACTTTCATTCATTTAAGAAGGGTATGCCTAAGCCTAGCATTTCAAGTTACATCATCACATTACTTTCATTCATACAAGAATATGATGCATAAGCCTACCAATTAAAGATGTATATCACATAGAAGAAACCCTTCACATTCTATCATCAACATTCCTGATCTTTAATTGAGAATATCCTTTCAATCACAACACATTTACATTCTAAACATGATCATAACACTTTCATAGAGATCACACATATATACTTTACATCATGATGATCATACATAGATACTTCATGAAATTTCCCTCCAAGGCTATACATCAATAATAACCCAAACATCGATAATAATACTTTAGATAAGGAAATTAACATAATTCAATAACTAATTCAATATAAACATAAACAATTTAACATACTTTCATGATCAATCAATTCCCAATATCAAATCACAACTTAGGATTTTAGGGGAAAACATTGGTTCATAGAGTAAATTAACCATAATTCATCATTTATTCAACAATCCATTCATAATTCATCACGTATAAACCTTTGAAAACGTTTTGGAATTGAACCCATGCATAGATTGAAAACCCTAGGTTTTGGGGGGATTTTGGAAACTCGAAATCATCTTTTGATAGGGCTCCTTGAATTAAACATAATCAAGGATTAAGACTAACACACCTTTAGGGAAGAAACTCCATGAAAATTGAGAGAGAAAGGTGAAATCTTGAGCTTGAGAGCTTGAATCCTTCTTCTCCAATAGTGGTTTCTAGAGAGAATATCTGCAGAGGGTAGTTTCTAATTTTGAGTGTTAGGGAATAATGAATTGGAATAGGAGTTATAATACTTTTAAAAGCCTTAAAATACCTTAATTAATCAACAATAACCTTTCCCTAACTTAACTAACCTAAAAAGGAATTTACCAATTTACCCCAACTTAGGCTGAGCTTGACAACTTTCTACAGGTGTGACTCACGAACCCCACCCACGGACCGTGGGTGGGTCCACGGGCCGTACTGGCACTTTGTGGTTGGTGGCTGAAACATGTATTTTGGGACCTTGACCCATGGAGGCCATCCACGGGGTGTGGATGGATTTATGGTGCGTAGGTCCCATCCGTAGCTCCTCTTCAATTTGACAGCTTTTTGTTTTTTGGGGTCTTGGGGTTAGGTTTTAGGGTCCTCCTCAAAGACCCGTTGGTTGGTCCTTGGGGAGTCGTACCTTGATGTTTAACCCCTAAACCTCTCAACCTAAGTTCAGGAAGGCATTTTACAACATGAAGCCCCATTACAAACTCAAACACACAATCGTTAGGCTCTAGTTTCACTTACTAGTTTTCCGGGTTGTTACATTATCTCCCCCTTAGAAACACTCATCCTCGAATGACACTTTAAACATATTAAGGGATAACGACTCAAGACCAGCATCCCATCATGCATGCAACATCATAAACAATCCACAAAACTAGGAGGAAACATCAACTCCATATCAAACATGCTCAATGCAACACAAGAAAGTAGGAACTAGATCGACAAACTCATTATGCATGAAAACTTCAGCATTTCTCATTTCATTGGAGGAATTACCTTCTCCAACTCAAATCATGATCATCATAACATCATTCAGAACATTATGCAATTACTCTCAAAATCATATTTAGGTATGTTCAACAATTCACGTCATGAAGCACATAGGCAACTAACACTAAATGCACATAAACATGAGGAACATAAATCTTAAAAACTCATTTTCTTATTAAACATGAATTTATCAAGAATATGTATAACATAAGGAGATCATGGAAACACGTAATCACACATGACTCCAAAACATGAAACAAGCTACAAGGAACTCTTGATCTTAAGCTTGAATAGGAATAGAAGAAAAGAGATAAGGATATCAGAACTCTCAACAACCTTGCTATTCAACATACCATCTCCCCCTTGGGAGTAAATCCATACTAAGGCTAATATGAACATAACATAGGGACCTTAACAGGACATTCACAACTATAAGAAACCATCAACATACCGGTGCATTCATCCGGATGAGCTCCTTTGCCCTCTTTTGCTTGAAGTACATAGAAATGTTTTTTCCTTGGAGAATTAGGATCCGGGTCATTAAAAGATGCTTGTTTGGCCTCTCTTCCCTTGGCCATAAGAGTAGGGCAATTTCTCACTTGATGATCACTCTTTCAACAACCATAGCACCCATCTGTACTGGCTAGGCACTTCCCAAAGTGTTTCTTTCCACCATTGGTGCAAATAGGTTTAGGAAATGGACACCCACTACCTTTTTATTGGTTAACTGTCACGACCCGAGAGTACCCCCTAGTCGTAACATGGCGTATTCGACCCCGAAGGGGTCTTATACGAGCCACATAGTCATTCATTACATTCAATAATGAAAATAGTGCGGAATAAAAAAAAACTTATTTACATCCACACA
>NW_006238993.1:200436-206445 GCF_000226075.1 Solanum tuberosum
AAGCCCTAGCTCCCACTTCTTCTTCTTCTTAAATGGAGGATTGTGGAGAGGGAAATGTTTTTAGGGATGGGAATTGGATTAATGGTATTTAGGAAATAATATATGTCCTCTGAAAGAATGGTCCAACACTTAGAAAAAAAAATGAGGCGGGGGGACAGGAACCACGCCGACTGGGAAATGCTTTTTCCTGCCGGCGGGTGAACAGTAAAATTAGCTACTGGAAATTGTCTTTTTCTGTCGGACAGATTTTACGGAAATGGGCATAACTTCTTCGTCCGAACTCCGAATGAGGTGAAACGAAGTGCGTTAGGTAGCTAACTCAAAGGGCTTTCCATGGATATATTATTGGCCAGCCAAATAATTTGTGTGCTAGGAGATATGACCCTCCAAAGTAGACCCTCGAAAAAGGCTTCACTTGGCAATTTCGGATTTTGATACGGTTGCTCTAAAATTTGGGTTAGACCCATTTCCCACTCAATTTGACCCCCTAAACAAGAATATGAAGTCGGATTTTCGAAAAACGAAACGGATCTTTTTATATACAGCTAAATAAGTTTCCGGTAACTTCCGAAGCACATTTTTAAGAACTTTTTGGGTCAAATTCAAATATAATCATTTCATTAAGTTCTCGACTCCAAACTCACATGTGAGGCTCTAGTTTCACTCTATCATTTTCCGGGTCGTTACATTAACCCTAGGAGTGCTTGAAGAATCTTGGTTAAAAGCCCTCTTTATGAACCTTATATGCCCTGCTCATCGGACCTAAACCTCTTCATCTCCTTATTCTTTTTCTTAACTTTGAACTCCTCAATTTGTTAAGCAAACACTATAAGCCTAGATATATTCATGTCAACATGGAGCATTACCATACGACACTCTTCCTCAACTAGGTCGGACACACCTATCACATATCTACTTATCTCATCCCTCGGGTTAGACACCATGGATGGAGCATACTTTGACAATTGGGTAAATTTCAAGGAGTACTCTTGCACACTCATGCTACCTTGCCTAAGGTTGATAAACTCCTCCACATTAGCCTCCCTCTTCTCATGGGGAAAGAACCTACCAAGGAATGCTTTCTTAAACTCCTCCCACTCAATAGGACCCGCTCCTACCGGTCTATTGCTTTTCCATTGAGTAAACCAAACTTGGGCCACATCCTTCTATTGAAAAGCGGATAATTCCGCTTTTTATATAGTAGTCACCCCCATAGCATTCACTACCGTATACATCTCATCCACAAACTCTTGGGGATCCTCTGCCACCTTGGAATCAAGAAATACCGGAGGACTCATCCTCACAAAGTCTCTCAACCAAGAAGCCATAGTGCTCACAATAGGGTTCACATGAGTCTCAACACCCCTAGTAGCTTGAGCCATCATGTCTTGGTCTTGAGTAGTTACGGCTTGAGCCATCATCAAAAGTGCCAACCTAACTTCTTCATTAGACATAGCCAGAGGATCAACTGGAACTTGATTGCCTTGAGGTACTTGGTCACCTTGAAGACCTTGGGGATCTTGGGGAGGAACTCCCTCATTCACATTCTCCTCTTCCATCCGTCTTACATTTTCCCTTCTTGTATTCATATCCTATAAACACAAGAGAAGGGTTAGGAAAGGATATTTATAGAGATAAACTCTATGGCACGACTTCAAGAGTAATGAAAGAAGTGTAGTTTCCTAACATCCTATAGCCTCTCATTCATAAATGTGTCATGACTCACACCCATGAACAAGACTCTACTAGACGTGGCTTGTGAGAAATCAATCCTAAAAATCATCACAAAATCTTGTGCTCTGATACCATGTTTGTCACGACCCAGGGCTAGCCCTTAGATGCGAAACGGCGTACAAGACTCCAAAAATTCTCATACAAGCCTTATAGCATGTCATCACATAAGATAATAGAAATAGTGCAGAATTTAAAACTTTTCTTTAAATCCATGCAATCGAAAAACTTCATTTAAAACAACGGAAGTCTACTAGTCTCACATGACCATCTAAAAATAATCTTTGAAACAAAAGTAGGGTCATGACCCTTTACAATAGAAAGTCTAAAATAGTCTATTACAATGAAAGACATGAAACATCAGTAGTACTTGTCCTCAAATCCATGAGGACATACCAATAGTCTTGGAAGAACTCAATCCAAGCTTCAACTAGAGAGAATCAACTCAAATGCCGGAACCTACACTTTGGTAAAAATGAAGAAATATGGGTTAGCACATTTAATGTACTAAGTATGACACTGATTTCACGTATCAGGACATTTCATCCAATTCTAAGTGCCAACGATCGTTAGTCAGTAATATAATCCAACTAAGTGAGTTGGGGTCGAATCCCATAGTGAGTGGTACGTATTTGAGAATCAATAGACAAGTGCGAATGTGTTCAAGTCAATCATAGGTAAAAACATTTATGAATAAAAATATGGCTCAAGTTTGGGGTGACACAAGTGTCAAATATATGGGGTTTTTTATTATAATTATCAACTACAACATCAAATAACATGAAAATAACAAATATAAAGACAGATTCTTGGGATGTGATTGGATTATGGGCTAAGGTAGACAAATGGGTAATTGCAATTAATAGTAAATAGTTGTAAATCAGTGAATAAGCTAGACTTTAGTGGGGGTAAACTTTATCTTAAACAATTTACCCCGAATTAAATTGGTTTCTCTCGAACACCAATAAGCAGCAATTAAGAACAACCTTCGCTTTAGTCTACTCACTCTCTCGAGCTGAATGTGTGGAAAAAGGGTTTAGGATTCACTCCCTCGAGCTGAACCCATGACAACCTAATACCCACAGACCATCAAATAAGTAATCTTTGTTTTTAAACCTCTCTCTAGAGCAAGCGTAAAACACAAAGGTAGAGTTGCATTTGCAACAACAACCCTTTAGATTAAGCCACATTTACTGAATTAAATCACTTTTAAACAATATTTAAACTATCAATTAACAATACCGAGCAACTAAATCAACCCGTAATCACATAATCACACCCCAAGAATTGGGGTTTTAGCTAGACATCATAAAGTGTTAGTGCATAAACGTCAAGAAACGACTATAACATCCAGAAGCAAGTAAAATGAACTAGTGTGTTGTAGGGTCTTGTAATGAGGTTTCAGAGTGTCGTATGAGGACTAAACCTTGTAGGAATGATTCTCCTACCTAGAACTACATGTTTAGGAGTTAAAAGTCTAGGTACGGCCCCCTAAGGGGTCCTTAAGGAGGACACCAAAACAATCTCAAAAGCTGTCAAGACAGCTTGGTTCAAGAGACCAAACCACAACCCTTAGACTGTTTCCCGGACCGTGAGTCTAGGGCGTGGGTTGGGAATTAGGCTAAGGAAGCTTGGCTTCCCATTTTGAGTCTCTGATCCATTCCACGGAAGTACAGGACGAGGCGTCAACGGGCAGCCGTAGGTCCCTGCAAATTTTCAGATTTTTGAGTTTTAGTTGGAACTTAGTGGTTAGTTTAGTAATTACTTTAGGGCTTAGGAGGGGTGATTAGGGGACTAATTAAATTCCTATAAATACCTAATAAGACCCTAAACCTAAGACTTTAACTCATTCACTAGAAGAACCCATCTCACAAACAAAATTCTCTCTCTCTAGATAAAATCCTCTCAAGAACACCATTGAAGACCAAGACCAAAATTCGAGCTAGGGCACCAAGATCATCACTTTATTCATCAATTCTTCAAAGAATTAACTAAGGTATGGAAACTTTTCATCCGTGGAAACTTTTCCCCAAGGAGTCCTCTCAAAATTGGATTTCTAAATACCCCAACTTCTAGGTTTTTCACTTAAGAGCATGGGTCACTTTCTAAAAACGTTTCAATGGTTCTAATATGATTATTTATGGTTGTATTTGGTGATTTTTGGATGAGTTCATGGAATGTCTATGGGTTTTGAACAATTCCCCACAAGACCCATGTTTCCCCGTTCTTCCTCAATTCTAAACCCTAGTATGTGTTGATGGATGAATAGAGGTGGATAAATTAGCATGTTTACATTGAATCGTTTATTCTATAATAATGTTACCCTATATAATGTTCTAAATTTAAGACTTAGGGCTGTATATTGATGTTAGCCTTGAAGGTCATGATTGAAGGAATTCTATGTGATAAGTATTCAATGTATGAATTGTTGATCCACTTATGGTGGAGGTGTTTACTTGATATATGAATTGTGGTGTTGAGACATGATCCCTCTTCCCTACCACCCAAGATGTGATTCAAGGACATTATGACATAAACATGAATGTATGCTATGGTTATGGTAAGCTTGTTGTGTTGCTTTAATGATAAATCTTATGAAAACATTATAAACATGACATGAATGGTTTACTTACAAGTATGATGATTCTAAGGTTGAAAGGCTATTCTCACCTAAAGAATCCATGAGCTACCATGACACAAGATGGCTTGAGTGCTATGCATTCTTCCATATACATGAATGAAAAGCAAGGATTAATCATGACTATCAAGAGGGAATTAGGCTTAGCACCGAGTGGATAATATGAGATGGAAACCCGTTGGTGCCAGAGTCCGGGTTCTTCTAGAAGCAATCTCCCTATCCACGTAACTACGTGCCCCCGTAGGTCTAAGCTTAGTGGATCCACCTAGATGCTAAACATGTTTGTTCTACCTTAGGCAAGTAGAACCCTTTTTTCGGTGTGGTTCATGACACCGGATTCCATGTAGCTCACATGGTCTATGTCGTTTACGGTCCTCTTTCCCTACGTGACAAGAACAAGTATAAAGACATGGAAAGTATAATAACCTGACAAGAACAAGACTATGAATATGAACCATCAACTATGAATATATTATGAACTACAATTGTGATTCTTTATGGGATTTCTTGGTATGTGTGGGGGTATGGGACTTCACATGTTCATTGAACAAGTGGACTTATGAAGGGGTTATATGAGTGGTGTTTTATGATATGAACTTATGTGAATTCTTATATGCATGACATGACTTATGCTTATGTTTGAGATTATTTATGTGTAACACCCCGGAAATTCTATGACTTAAGTTAGAGCCTCACCTTAATGAATAATGACTTTAAAATAGTCAAAATGATGTTTATAAACCTAAACTAATGTAATTGACTTGGTTTGGAAAATTAAAAGTCTAAACGTCAAGAAATGACCACGACGTCCGGAAACTAGAGAAGAATGTGTTCTAGTGCATCCTTAGGTTTTGGGCAGGTTTGGGAGTGTCGTATGATGGTATAATCTTGTAAAAAGGTTTAAAATAGGTAAATATATGCTTATAGGGTCAAAACATTCGAATACGAAACCCCGGGACCACCCTAAGGGACCCCAAGGGGGACCCCAACCTTGGCCAAGCAAGCTGCCAAGGCAGCTTGCAAATTGTTCTCGGAGGGAATGAAGGTGCGTCGCGCACTTGCTCCCCCAAGGAGCAAAAAGTGAGTTCACGACGCGGTCGCATCGCGGACTCTACTGTCCCAAAATTTAATTCCAAATATCTTCAGGGAACAGCTCCACGTCGCAGACTTGTTCCGCGACGAAAATGCAAAAATTCAGAAATCGATTTTTATTTCATTGAAGAGTCCAACAAAGTGAGGGTTATTTAGGGTACTTTAGGGGACGTGTATATAAGGATTTTGAGTCAATTTCCCTCACTTTTATCACTCAAACACAAAACCCCAAAGATCTAAACCTAAAGTTCCTCCCTCTCTCTTCTTTCTCTCTCTTCTTTCTCTCTCTCTTCTCAAGAACACCATTGAAGAAGATTGGAGCTTCAAAAAGAAGACCAACTCTCCAAGGTTTCAACTCAGATGTTCGTGGGTAATTCGTCAATAAGGTATGGTTGCTTATGACTCTTGGGATTCCTTTCCCCAAGAGGCCCCTTCAAGAAGAATTTCAAAATCCCTAATTTCTAGGTTTCAATCCGAAAACGTGGGTCTTCTTTCTAAAGTGAAATTGATGTTATAAACTGACTTTGATAGATGTTATATGAACACTT
>NW_006238993.1:207149-212988 GCF_000226075.1 Solanum tuberosum
TGAACTGCCTAATGGATCCACTAGTCTAATCTGAAAAGGATTCATCTAAAAAGTATGTCGGAACGTGACAGCCGATCCAATCATCATACCAATCACAATGTACATTCTCATAATCATACAATCAAGTGTTGATTTATGGCATACAATCATTCATTCATACTCATTTGCATTAGATCACTACAAGAAAGTGGAGATATAATGACATTTTCTAAATGTCGTGTTATGATGTTTAAATGTCACAAATTTGTTTACTAACATTTATTTTACATTTGGACCAAATGTCGTAAATTTTAGTGTCGAGAATTTTTTTGACATTTAGGTAATTGTCGGGAAGAATTTGTGACATTTATTGTGACATTTAGGTAAGTGTTGAAAAGAATTTGCGTCATGTACTTTGCAACATATATGTAAATGTTGGTAAGATTATTACGACATTTATTTTTTGACATTTATGTGAATGTCGATAAGAAATATATGACATTTATTATTGACTTTTAGGTGAATGTCAGTATGAGATATATGACATTTATTTTTGATATTTAGGTAAATTTCAGTATGAGATATATGATATTTATTTTCGACGTTTAGGTAAATGTCGGTATGAAATATTTATGACATTTATTTTCGATAATTAGGTAAATGTTGGTATGAGACATATGACATTTATTTTGACATTTATGTAAATGTCAGTATGAAATATATGACATTTAATTTTGACATTTAAGTAAATGTCAATATGAGATATATGACATTTATTTTTTTGACATTTATGAAATATCACTTACACTTTCTGACATTTAAATTAAATGATGGTAAAACAAATTTCAAGACACTTGTGACATTTATAAAATGTCACATCAAAATTTCTGTCACTTTAGTTAGTGTCAACAAATGCTATTATTGAATGTCATAAAAATTGGTGACATTATTTTATATTTTGCTAAATGTCGTATTAATATTCTAATGTAGCTACCAAGTTTCTTAAACATCCCTGAAAAATCTATATATATATTTTCTCAAGACACAAATACATACAAACAATTTGTGCATTCAAAACTATCTTCTTCACGATAAGCAAGAAATATTATATAAAGCAAATATTTTCTAATATTATAATCAAAGAACAACATAGCAATATAATAAGTTTTCTGTAAAAGCAAACAATGTGAAAACAAATTATCTTTTCTATCTCAAGTAAAATTGAAATCTAACTAAATGTAATAATCTCAACATAAAACCAACTAATTAACTCCTAATTCAAATGGAATTAAAATCTCCAGTAAATTTGCAATAAATCATTATGAAATCATCAATCCAAAAGTCAAGCACGTTGAAGTCGATACTTGACCTCAATTTCCTTGAAAATTCTGCACAAGAAATGCACATAAGAAAATTTATAACTATATAATAATAGAAATTAGATCCTAGTTAAATAGAACAAATTGAGATATCAAAAATGACTAATTGAATTTTCTAAAAACAAACATATGAAAGAATTGATGCAAAAGCAGTAATTATATACATGAAATTTTCCTCTTTTTTTAAAAAAAGAAAGATCTTGTAGTTTTTTCAAACATAACCCACTTTCTTTTTATTTGTACCAACTACGGTAGTTCCAGTCTTCTTGATCATGTTAGCCTGAGAAAAAACATTAAAATTGATTATTTTGATACTTTACGAAATACAAAACTTAACATTTAAATTGAATACATAAGTGTACCAATTTTTCCAGAAGGAAAATAAAAAAAGGAAGATATATGATTTCTTGAACAATACCTTCCTGGGTTGTGAGGAAGGTACTGGAATCTAGAGATCAATTAATAAACAGACTAGGAAGCCATGGGACAATTCAACAACAACTTGTTAAAGCCCAACTTGGGGATAGATTTTCAATCCGGAAGATGTATGTAAATTTAATGCATGTTCATCCCAAAGTAGCCCGGAAACATCTTGCTTTACATCCAAAGATACATCCTAGATATAAATTCATTCTATGGTTGGCTATACAGAAACGACTAGCAACAGTTGAGAGATTGCAGAAATTTGGAATCACTATCCTCCCTGATTGTCTTTTGTAGCCAACACTTAGAAAACATTCTTGAATTTATTCTTTGAATGTAGTGTGACCAAGAAGATATGGAATTGTATGCTACAATGGTTGGGGCACAGAAGACAAATACAAGACTGGGAAACTGAAGTGAATTGGATGAGCCAGATTGCAAGACGAAGAGGTGGTGTTGCTGAAATCACAAGTTGTGTGTTTGCGATGGTTGTGAAGGTCATGTTGATGCCAATGCCAAAGATGGGGGGATATTTGGTGTCCAACAAGTACAGAGGAAACTCAATTCGATACCTTATTATCTATAGAAATACAACAAGACATAGAGCAAGAGGATCAAAACTTGTATTTGTAATACTGAGGAGGTATTAGTCGTCAGAGAAAAATCTAAAAAGTGTAAGCTAAATGGTTTTAGGTCAGAGAATGGAAGTTACCTGCAAATCATCTATCAACACAGGACACCAGAGACAATGGTTCAGATAGATGGTTTCAGAAATTAGTGAGAAGGCGTCAAAAGTCAGAGACTGATTTCATACGTACTCCAGAAATGTTGTGGAAGGAAGATGACTCAATGCAACTCAAATAATACTACATAAACTTCTACAAACAGTAAAACTCCATATATACACAGAAACAACATTAAAACATACTAGAAATGAACAATTATCATATCAGAAGTCGCAATGATAAAATAATTGGTATTATGTATTGGCAGTTCTTGATGTCTAGTAAAACTAGTCATAATGCACCTGTATTTGAGAAGTACCAGCAGAAAGCAAAGAACTTTATGTGTTCATGTCTTGCAAAGGGTGACAATATATCAACATACAATGGCAGGAACAATGAGGACATACAATTACAAAATATTTAGATATATTAAGGACACAAGACAAGCAGCAACAGTCACATAACCCATCGAATACTTGGCGTCACCATACATAACTATAGCAAATTGTCCACAAGGAAGTCATTACAGTTGGTGAGCAGACCATCAGACAACACGGAAGGCAAAGAAACATGGATGGCAACAATGGAGATCGAAGATTACCTATTCTTCCAGATCTGCTGGCACATTTCAAGTTCTGGTCCATACCCGATAGGAGAGCAGCAAATACTAAGGATAGACTTCAAGGAACATTCACCAGCAGTAACAGCGGAAAGAGAGTGGAGAAGGCCATTCAAAACGAAAGCATCAATAAATGGGAATGAAAAGGGACAAATATTGTTGAACTCTTCTCAACAATCAACAGGAGAATCTGACAGAAGGACTACTTTCCTTTTTTGCTTTGGACAAGGTCTTTGGGCCTGTTTTTTTTTTTTGTTTGGTACATGGGTCGTTTGGTCCGAATTTCTAGCTAAATAAAATGGTCCTCAGACCACAAACATTTAAATTTAAAAAAATAAAATAAAATGGTGACAGAAATACCTATAAAACTCCAGGAGGTCTCATCTATAGGCAAAGATGGAACAATATGTATTTTGTTACTAGTGCTGCATTCCTTGCCACTACTTATTCTGACTATTTGGCCTCTGCTGGCAAATACCTCAAGTGTTCTTCTGGTTCTGTTTCTCCGAATGAGCTTCTCTCATTCTCTAAGTCTCAGGTAAAGATTTTACCTTTGATACAGTGCTACAAGCCTGTATTATGACGATTCATCATAAATTGAAGCATGGAACTAGCAATGTGTTCTTGGTGAACTAATCATCATGTTTGATGTTGTTCTAGGTGGACTACATTCTTGGTGACAACCCGAGAGCAACAAGTTACATTGTGGGATATGGAAACAATAACCCAAGACAAATACACCACAGAGCTTCCTCCATTGTCTCGTTTAAGGTTAATCCTAGTTTTGTTAGCTGCCGGGCAGGCTATGCTACCTGGTATAGTAGAAAGGCGAGCGATGCTAATCTCCTTACTGGTTCTCTTATTGGTGGACCTGATGCCTATGACAACTTGACTGATCAAAGAGATAACTATGAGCAAACTGAGCTGCCACTTACAACAATGCTTTGTTGATCGGTGTGTTGGCAAGACTGCATGCTGGTCACAGCGGTTACAATCAGCTCCTTCCAGGGACATTTTAGTGAATTAACATCTTTATATGATTATTCCGAGGATTCTTCATAAAATGACTAGTTTTAGCTAACCGTCCACCTACTACAACTTGCTTTGGATTGAGACGTAATAGTTGTTGTAGTACTAAAATCTTCGTATAACTCATTTAGTCTCAAGTTCTAAGCTGTAATAGAGAAAATCCACTCAATGACACATCCAGTGCGCTAAATTTTACCTGACAAGGAATTCTTACTCTTCTAAATGGTTCTGGCAGAGTAATTTGGTCCTCCGATTCCACTAGACATGGGCAAAATCCAGTAGCACAACTCCTGGATTCAGGCATTCTTGTTGTTCGAGATGCAGCCGAGGATAAGACTCAGAACTACATGTGGCAAAGTTTTGACAATCCAGGTGACACAACTTTACCTGGAACGAAGGTTGGGATTAATCTAAAAACTAGTTTTCATCGTTCCATTTCGTCATGGAAGAGCACAAATGATCCTTCCAGAGGTGAGTTTACCTGGACATTCGATACTGGTGGATTCCTGCAAACATTCATTATGAATAGTTCCATTGAACCCTACAGAGCTGGACCATGGAATGTCCGAGTCTTTCCTAATGCACCATCTCGTGACACATCTTGGAATGGTTATAACTATACATACTGATCTGATCCTAATGAAATATTATCCATGTATGAACTTACATATAGCTCTATCATTGCAAGGGTAGTGATGCAACTAAATAGATAACTAATATACGGATCAAGACTACAATGATCATTAGACCAGTTGGCAATAATATGATAAATTAACATAGTTTATAATTTCACTATACCAACTGAAAAACAACAACAACAACAACAACAACCAAAAGAAAAAGATGATCACTTAGACTGTTTATGTGTACATGACGCGCAATTAACAGTTTGTACGATTAATCCATATTAAACAAGAAAGAGGAATTAGTTGATCTTGTGATCATATAAATGTTAGGATTTACGCAATTAAAATAAAATTCAAAATTTTAATGAAAATTTTCTCTAACCTTTCTTGTGTGAACACCTGGAACAACTGATGATGGTGTTGACAATCTTTTAAAGTGGGGTTTAATCAGGAACCTGTTGCAAAAAGAGGAAGACTATTATACTTGAGAGAAACTAAGTTTTCATCTAAAAAAAGTATTTTTTTGTTGAGCAACACAATTATTTCACCTGCTCTGATTTTAAATTTGCATCAATATTAATTCCCAATGACTCTACATATGCTTGTATTCCTTCCTTCACTTTATCCGCTATAATTTCTTCCATATCCATTTTTGCTTCCGATAATTTTCTCTCCATCACTTCGTTATTCTCTTTTGCTTCCTCTTTCGCTTCTAAGAACTTTTTATCCATCGCTTCCATATCTTTTTTTGCTTCATACATCTTCTCTGTCATCTCAATTTTCATAGATGAGGTAGCTTTTTGAACTTCCATCTCAACCCCTGTATCAAAATCTTTTTTTTCAGCCTGAGATCGTTTATATACGGGGCCATATACTAAGCTAGGAGATGCTCCGTTTCCTAGAGTTCAGACAATTCCATAAGTGTCTGGTCCCATTACTTGGGAGTACACATCATTAGGAGCACTTCCAGGGACATTCAACTCAGGATACACCTCGGCAAGATCATCCATTTGTTTCTTTTTGAAAGAAAGGTAAAGTAATGAGAAGTTTTAAAAAAAA
>NW_006238993.1:213175-232198 GCF_000226075.1 Solanum tuberosum
GAAAGAATTCTTCAGTCTTCTTATCAAAACCCATGTTATGTTGATTTGACCCATCAAATCCTTCAGCACTAGTGTCCATATCAACAAAATTAGATGTAGGAGGAATTCCAAATGCTTCATGTAACATGTCTTGCATCTCATCACCTTTATCTAACTGATTGACCAATTTTGATGAAAATAGCTCCTCACCATGATAAATCCAACTAGTGTAACTAGTTAGAAATCCATCAACCACAATATGTTCAAAAATCAAATCTTTTCGAACAAATTTCATATTACGACACTTTCGACATGGACACAATATTGCAGATGCATCTGGCCTATCTAATGATGCAAAATGAAAAAACTCTTTGGCTCCATTCTCATATAAAGCATCAAGCCTATTCAATATATTTATCCAACTTTTATTCATTAAGTATATAACCTATACATATAGCAAACAAGAATTATACCCTCATACTATTAAAGACTAATACCTCCATACTATTAAACAAAACAACAAAACACATACTAACCTGCAAAGTCCACACAAAGAGTCCTAAAATTGATATCAATGTTCTTCCACTACGGTTGCTTTCTTTGTAATCTTCAAACTGCAAATCAATAGTTAAATTTCAACAAATCAATATAATGTATGAAGGCTAGTCATGTGAAATTATCAGTAGTTGAGGTAATATACTCACCTCAAGTAAATCAAGTAGTAAAAGAGAAGAGGAAGAGTGACAAAAGATGAATCTAACGGAACAATGAAGACAAAGGTAATGGTACATCATTACAGCTTCTTCTCCAAGGCTTGTACATGATGCATCTAAATTGTTGGATAAAAGAAGTCAACTAGGCAAAGTGACCAAGCTGACTTAACAAATAAGACGTCTTGCATTATATGTTGGAATTTACTTGGTTCTTGTTGTTTCAATATATAAACGGCAAAGATAAAGAACACATTGAAATCAAGATAGAGATTTTTATATTTAGACAAAGATAGGACGGGGCTTATTATCAACTTAATACCACAATTAATAAGTATGGCCAGATAGAGCAATGGTGTACCAATGCATTATCAACCACCTACGAAACATCGGTATGGATATCTATAAGGAATCTTTGGCCTAGACTAGTAAAGAATTCATGTTATGAGGTGGGTGTTGGGAACAAAATACTATTTTGGAAGGACCTATGGATTGGACAAGAAGTTTTAATGCAAGTTTTCCCTGATCTGGCCATATATGCACTAACCTTGAGGTTACAGTGGCTGATAGCTGGTCCCCACAGGGATGGAACTTCTTCTTCAGGAGGCATCTTAATGACTGGGAAGTAGGCAGGTTTGTGGAGCTATTGCAAATGATTGATGGTTTCAAAGGCACTACTGTAGAGGATGACACTTTTAGATGGAAACATGATAAGGATGGCAAGTTCTCTGTAGGTAGAATTTATAGGAAAGAGGTATCCTGGATGCCTGAGAACTAAATAGGCCATTGGAAGCATGTATGGAAAAGTTTGGCTCCTACTAAGGTCAAGTGCTTTGCTTGGTTAGTAATCAGGAAAGCTTGCCTCACTCATGAGATCCTACAGAAAAAGGGATTGCCAATTGTGTCCAGATGCATGTTATGTAGTGACGCTAGAGAGACAAATAATCATCTGTTCCTCCATTGTAGAGTCACATCTCAGCTTTGGACTATGTTCCTCAGTTTAACAGAGACAAAATGGTCAATGCCAGAGCACACAACAGACTTGTTAAGTTGCTGGATTAGGAGAGGGGGAAGCAAGACACAAAAGAAGTGGTCGAGAATAATCCCACACTGTATCTGGTGGACTATATGGAGGGAGAGGAATGGAAGAAACTTTGAAGATAGATTCAACAACATTCCGAAAATCAAAGAGAGCTGCATAGCAACTTTCTACTTTTGGTGTAAAGAACATTGTATAGAAAATGCTGAACAATTAGTAGATCTTTTAGGATTACTGTAATTAGTCTCTTGTTCTAGCTTGTTACTACCTTTTTGGAGGTCTCCAGCATAAGGTATGCTGAGGAATTAATAAGGACAATTAAGCTTCATAATCCATGCTCAACTAGATCCCTGTAACATGCAAAATATACTACAGATGTAGTACAAATGATAATCACGAAGAACAAGATTCATATAGGGAAAGAAACTACACATGTTTAATACTAAATTGGACACATATATAAGAAAATATTAACATAAGGAATCTGATTTAATACCAGACATGTCAAAGGCTTCATTACAACACCATCAAGAATACTATAGAAGTGTACTGCCAACACTCTCATACTCTAAAAAAATAATGAGCAACGTATGACTACAAAGGACATGTATAAGACATTTCTGTCCTAAAACAAGATATGAACAGTTGTTTGAACATTCTTTAAAGAATACAAACTCAAAATTCAACTTATATTCAAAATATGTTGAATGTGCAACTGCATAACTCATTTGGCACCCTCCAAACACATAATGAAAGCATGAATACTATTTCAACAATATAAGAACAGAACAATATCATGATGAACCAGTGAAACAAGCTAAAACATGAGGCAGGCATAGTGACTATAGTCTCCCGATCCTATGACTGCCTAAAAATCATAATCATGTCGTGTAAGACCTAATAAGGGTGATCAACTAAGAACTAAACAATAGAATATGCAGTGGACTGACAGGAAAAATAATACAACATCACAGATAGACTCAAGGTAGCATCATTACCAAGAAGAAGATCCAAATCAGCAGGAAAAACAGTGGCAAACTCTAAAAAAGAAGAATAACAAAAACAATACAAACAATGAGGAGAGACCTAAGACACCTCAAGAACAGATGGATCAGGTAGATTCCTAGAAAAGTCACAGTCATATAGGTAAAAATATTATTACTCATAACTCTTATACTGATCTTGTTGAACCAAATTAGTCCAACAGTCAAGGTACATGCAAACATCATCATGAAGACAAGGCACCGGCTAGGAAAACATGATCTATCTTATATTAGTATAGTTAGTACTGGTAATTAATTGAGTTCTGTTGTAGCTATTCTTATTTTCAATTATTTTCATTTTTGCAGAGAATTCCCAATTGAGAATGGGAAGGCATTGCAGTTCATTTATAGCAGCAAGCAGTTCAAGACAAATGGACGTTTGGCAGCTGGAACTGCAACTACCAACGTATATTGTAACATCCCTTAGGAAAGATAACCATTAGCTTAATGGCATCCTAATATCTTACTCTTCGGATGCCATTAAGAAAAGATAACCATTCTTAAAGCATGTCTCTAGCACACATAGCAGCAAATGGAAAAGAACATAATACCTTAATGTAATTTCTAAGTTATAAACATGAAAAGAAACTACTTAATAAACATGAATGTTTTTCAGTAAACTTCAACACTAGGTTCCTATTGATATGATTTTTATGTCAATCTAGTTCTAAATTTAATAGAATAGGCCAAAAATAATAATTTTTCTTGACATTAGTAAACTTATAGCCATTAAGTAACACGAAGAAGAAAAACAATTCGACACCAAGCTAATTCAAGGACCTATTCAAAATTGAATACATGAAGAGTATACAAACTATAAAGGAAGCAGACTGTATATGGTACCAAAAATCTCTACAACGTCAAGTTTTAGAACACTGAATTTAAATCTGCGATATCAACAAGAAACAAATTTTTCGGCATATAACAAAAAGCAACTATAGCTATTAATTTGGACAAAGAACAAAAGAAAAACAAGATAATATTAACGCAGAAGTAAGACGAGCAATAAAGACTAAACACATGCTAGACAAGTCAGTAGTTCTTTTTCTGATATTGTTAGCTTCCTTAACCCTTTACATGTTGATGCTAACGGTTGCCATCAAGATCACAACACGTGAAAATTAATATCCAGAACCAAAAGAAAACATGAAAGCTTTAAAAATAATACGAAAAGAGAGGAGTCGAGAAGAGCAGTTTCTGAACCCCAGTGATTTTTCTTTCTTTGCTTTTCATCCCTCCATTGATTCTAAGGAAAGTCATGCTCAATCAAGGGAGGATTAATCAATCACATGAGTACCCAAACCGAATCAAACAAGCCAATTATCGCAGCAAACAATCTATTAACAAATAACTAGAAAAGAAAAAAATTACAGTAACTTGTTCACAGATTCGTTCACAGTACAGTAACTCAATGAAAATTGAAACTAAAACCCTACGCACTCAAAATTATTGAAATTAAAACCCTAAAGAGGAAGGAGAAATTACAGTACCTCGTTCACAAATTTCTTTGCTTGAGCAATGTGTTGAAGGCCTGAGGCGATATACAAATAACTCTAGACTTTAAGCAGGAGTAGGGTTTTTTTTATAAAAAAGTTTCTTATTACTAATAGGAGGGAATATTTTATCGTTGTAGAAAAATTAGAGGGAAAAGTTAATAGCATGAAAAATTAGAGGGAAAAGTTAATAAATTTTCTTTTCTTTAATAAACTTAAAATGAAAGTTTTATTTTTAAGCCAATTATTTCAACTTAAACTATAAACTTACACTGAAGCTGGAAAAAATCTATAAAATCCAATCCCTACAACTCAAACTATAAAGTTGCTCTAGGACTACATAAAATCCACTTACTTCCACTCAAACTATAAGCTTTCACTCAGAAATTGCATAAAATATACAAAGGTAAATTGTTTCCGCTGAAAGTACACAATTTCGCCACAAACTGCATATAATCTATAAAATCCCTCTATTTTCACTGAAAAATCCAATTACTACAAAATTCAACATTATTTTTGCTAAAACTACAAAATTAATTTCACTAGAAGCTGCATATATAATCTACAAAATCAAACTACTAACAATCACATTCAATTGATTTTCTCACTAATAAATTAGGTTTAAAATGGATCGAAATGTGTACCGTCATGTTTAAGGGTTTTAGAGTGAACGAGAGTGCTTTGGATCAATTCATTCTTTACCAATTGGGCCAGTCATCGCAAACCCTTTCATTTCTCCCTTGGGGTTCGCAATCACACCAGCATTATCTTCAAAGTACATGAAGACACCGTCCTTTCGGCGCCATGGCTTGCGCTGACGAACAATGACAGCAAGCATAACCTTCTTCTTGAGATATGGCTTACCCTTCTTTACAGTAGCCATTACCATATCTCCAACACAAGCTGAAGGCAACCTGTTAAGCCTTCCCTTGATCCCTTTCACGGAAATGATGTACAGGTTCTTAGCACCAGTGCTATCGGCGCAGTTCACCGTCGCCGCCACCGACAGACCCGACGAAACCTCATCTTCCTCGTTTCGACATCCCGGACGGTGTTGTTCTTCACGATCCCAAAAATCTGAAGCCTATAGTCGAGATTGAGAGAGAGGATGGAAGTGAAGGAGGAAGTGTGAAATGAATCCTCACTTTGGGAATTTTCATCAAAATTAGTTTTGTATACAACGCTATTTAGTTTTGTGAAATGAATTTATAATTTTATTAATTATATATTGTAATTTTAAATTAGTTTAAAATTCTACATCCTTCAAAATCAAAAGGAAAATGCATTTTCCTATCCTTTGAATTATACACAAATGAATTTATTTTTTTGGATAAAAAATTTCCTAATGAAAATAAACGTGATTTAATTTTAGTTATATCCTCTTTTTGTGTCATTTATCCATTTTAAAATTTTAAAATACATATTATTATTATTATTATTATTATTATGATCATCATTATTACTATTATTATTATTATATTATTATTATTATTATTAATATTATTATTGGGGAGCCTCCAATTCTTACTTCAAATTCGAGAATTGGTGGCTTCAAACCGAGGGGTTTAAAGAGAAGGTTAAGATCTGGTGGGACTCTTTTCCCAATGTTGGAAATCCTAATTTTGTTCTAGTGACAAAGCTGAAGGCGCTGAAGACCAAACTCAAGGACTGGAGTAAATCAATCCAAGGTAATTTGAGAATTCAAAAGCAGTTGGTATTGGCAAAATTGGCAGAACTAGAAGAAATCCAAGAACATAGAACCTTGCAAGAGAAGGAAATTGTGTCCAGAATGACTCTTCTAAATGATTTTGAAGATAGTGCCACGTAGGTCGAAAAGGGGTAGAAAATTATATATAAAATAAGTTCGGGGAGGGGGGGGGAGGGGGTAATAGGACCTTAGTAAAGGTTAGGTGTGTCTCAGGGATTTTGGACATAGGCTGGGGGGTACTTATGCATTTTTGGTTAATTTAAGAATCATGTTCAGAAGATTTTTAAATTATTTAGAAACATAGAATTATTTAGTTGGTTAATTTTTTAAAATTTATTTTTGGTTAATTAAGCTACATATATAAAATATTTTTAAATTATTTTTAAAATTTTACATTTTAAATTTTAAAATTATTGAATTTTTATGGTGCTGACATGTGCACTTTTTACTTCTCCTATTATATATAGGAGAAGTAATACCGAATTTTTATTACTATTTATTTAAAATAATTTATTTTTAATAATATTGAAATTTTTTTATTATGTTTAAATATAATTAAGAAAAAATAGAGCAATTTTTTGGAACACTCATAACTAAACAACTGATTTGCATTTCTAAAGACGTCATTTGACAATTTTTAAACAATCTTCTCTAATTATTTGGCTTCATGTAAATGTTTTGAATTGTTATGTGTTAGATCTATATCTCACCTATATTGGAGGTAATGGGGACATGGGTGAGGATTTGTGGGGGTATTAATTTAGTTAGGAGAACTTTTAAAAAAAATAATAATAATAAATTGAATGTTAAAAATATGTAAAAATTTGAATTGGTTATAATTTTTTAATGGTAACTTTTTATTTTTAATGTTCAAGATACAAATATTTAAATTTTAAATTTAACTTTAATTATTTAAAATAATGTTAAGAGTAATTAATCCTATTTTGCTAATGATTATTGAAAAAGTAACAAAGAATATTCTTTTTCTTTTAATTCATATGCTAAATTAACTACAATGATAATACTATCAAAAAATTAAAACAGTTTAAAGCACTAAAGCAGGAATTGTTTATGTTTTGCATCCTCCGTTCTCTTATTAAAGGAAGTTATTAAAGGAAGAAGAAGCAGTATTTAAATATTTAATGTGTTACTTATTATTTTTTTATTTAGTATTTTAATTTATTAATTAATACAATTGTAAATTAAATACATCCACACTCCTTTGAAGTAGGATAATTAACTGTAAATTAACACTAAATGTACTTTTCCATGAACATCATAGTAATAATGAAGTATAAACCTCTTGACATAATCAAATGATGTTTAATCCTATAGTAATATTCCCTCAGCAAACACAACTGCAATGTTCAGTTGACGCTTAAGAATCTAAGGCTTTTAGTAGAATGTTGCCCTTGAATATAATCACATACAATCAGATGTACCTAACCTTCAACACAATAACCATGTAACTTAGCAGCTTTTTATATCATACTCGAATCAAACTCTGAACTTCAATAATGAATTTCCTCTGGGCTTTGTTGCTCCACATCTTTTGCCTTTAAATCACTATCATAAAAAGGATAAATAAGCCCATCCAACTAACAAATAATGGAGAATGAAAAGATTAAGTACATGAGAGTGAAAATGTAAAAAGTCATAAGAAAAAATAGAATGGTTCACTACCATAAACTTCTTTCACAATATGTCGTACATTTCTTCTTCTTCTTGCATACCAAAACTTTTTTTGTGTTAGAGAAGAGGTAAAAAAATATTGCGATTTTGTTAATTTTGATGTTGATACATTTGTTTGAATATGAATTTAAAGAATTAGTTTCCAGAGTAGTTTTAAGATGGTGTTTTCCAGCGTTCTATAACTCATTACCGGACTTGACTCAAGCAAATTTGAATTGGGTTGGGTCTTGACCCGTTTGTTGTCTTTACCCATTAAATGACTAGTATTGAGAATTATTTCTTTCTCTAACTTATAATTTTATTTTGAATGTGCAGGAAAATGCAGGTGATTGAAATTGAATAGTGGCCAGAAGTAAACTCGATTGTAGTGAACGATAAAGATTTGTCGTATTGTTGCCATATATGTTTGGATTCATTTGATTTTGTGGAATTTATTGCTAGTAGAGATCCTTAAGCAATTGCTTTCAAAGTATGTGTTGTACACACTACAATATTTTAGGCCTATGACTACACTAAATCTAGACAACGCTTGTAAAGTGTTGCCTAAAATGTTTTTGGATACGCTTTAAAAGTGTAGCCAATGTTTTTAACTTTTTACTTCGATAATATTGACATCTTTTGTAAAGGGTATTCTTTAATGATATAGGCTACAAATTAGAAGTGTTGTTATATAATTATGATATAATTGGCAACAAATATTTATATATATGGCCACACTTTTAAAATATGCTATTTTTATAATTGAAAAAACAACACATTACAAGTGTAGCCTTAATATTTTCACAAAAATATTATATTCCCTCCAACATTTTCAAGTATCCCTCCAATTTTTAATTGGGAAAAAAATTATAATTCATAAAACATTAGAACTTTCTTTTCTCCCAAATCACAAAAAATTTCCGTCAAATTGAAGAACACGCTCTTTAGGCTTTTCTCTCCAAGTATGAAGAACACAATTTCAATCAAACTTTCTCACAGATTTCTTGTTGAAGAGCTGAAGAGCTGTTCCGTCATATTCTCACTGAAGGTTAGGCCTCACAGATGAACACGCCTCACTAAAATATTTCTTGTTGAAAATTGAACAAAATGCTTCGCTTGAGAAGATGGTGTCTTAAAGCTTCATCACATTGAAAGGATTTTGTTGGATTAGGGTTTATCAGGTAAGTAATTCAATCTTTGAAAGTCTGAATTTTAGGTTTAGGATTTTGATATTCTTGTGTTGTTGATACGATTTTTATTGATTTTTGGAAGTCTAACTCGTAGATGTATTACCCACATCTGTTGATTATTTTCCCTGAGCATTAATAACTAAATAAGTATAAATGGGCTGATTAGGGCTGATTCTACACTTGAGAATTTCTTTTTTATTAGGTTTATAAGCTGGTTAGGGCTGAAATCGTCCATGATAGTGTAGCGAAAAAATCAGATGGCATCAGCAATAATGGGTCCATCAGGATCAGGAAAGACTACTCTTCTCAATGTTCTGGCAGGTCAAACAAAAGCATCACCTAAGTTAAATTTGTCTGGTCTTTTGGACATCAATGGGGTGCCATTTACAAACAAAATATACAAGTACGTCCACTTTCAGTTAGACTGATTACATTTCTCTTGAGAGAAATTCTTAACAAGATGATGGAATTTTTTGCTCCTACAGGTTTGCCTATGTTAGACAAGATGATCTTCTCTTTTCGCAGTTGACTATTCGAGAAACTCTATATCTTGCAGCTGAACTGCAACTACAGGATGTATCTTAAATTTAAGAGAGAGATAAATATGTGAACAACCAATTGTTTAAAACAGGTTTGGTAAGGTTTCCCTTTGTCTAACCGTGGTACTCAATGTTTTAAATAGTACATCTCACATCCAACTTTTAATAGGAAACCATCCTATACTAAACAAAATAATTTTTTTGATTAATATCCATTGTATTACATTTTGCACTATAATATCTGAATAGTTTGTCCATGAACAAATAATCCCTTATTCCATGTTAATTCCCCTTTCATTCTTTAATGTGTTTACTGCTCTATCTTCAGTTTCTATTTCTTGAAAAATCTGGAATCTGTTAGTATTACTTCTGCATTTAGCAGAGAAATCTCTCTACTTTGTCCTTAGTAGTGTTGGTTTCACGTCTCTTTAAAAGGTCAGTTGTGCTGATTCACAAATTGGTGATGCAAAAGTTTGTGGAATTAGTGTTCGGTGAAAAGAAGCGCATGTCGCTTGCATGTGAGCTTATTGCCAGTCCATCTGTAGTTTTTGCTGATGAACCTGCCACTGGTAAGTTAGCTATTGCTTTTGCTAGTTCATGTTTGTTGGCATTATGCTTTGATCATGATGGTATCATCCATATTTTCTGCCTTTATTCAACTAAGTTGACCAGTGTGTATTTTTGTTTGGTTGCCATTATACGCTTTATTTTTTTATTAATAACTAGTCATTACAACATTTCTAGAAGCACGTATAAACCAAGGAGAGTCTTTATAAAATCAGAGGTTTTAAAGTAGGATAACTATAGATATCTGGCCACTATGCTTCCCTGTAGAGTGTAGTCTTCTCTATGAAGTTAAAATAGCAGGGACTCCCAATTTTCACTTTTATCTCATCTATCTTTCACTTATAATGGTGCTAACAAGATGAGCTTCTAGTGGAAAAACATTTAGACTGGAGGTAAACCAATATCATACATTTATTAGTTAATGACTTGATCAATATTTCTCCCTCTTTTCATATAGAATTCATATCTGCATCCTAGTTTTGTCCAGCTATTCTCTTGTATATTAGTGGTGTTTTTTTTGTAAGGATCTTCTACGTTAATGTCACACCTGTTTTTTTAATGGTTTCAGTGTCTGGATTCCGTTTTAGCCTCCTACAATGGAGGTTCAGCTTGAAAGCTAGATGTATCATGTTTAACTTACTTTGAATCATTCAGATAGTAATAATAGAAAGTTTTCCACCCAAACTTCTAAAAGATATGAACTATCAACTTTCCTCGGTGGCAGTTGTGAGATATTACTAGCTCCTTAAATCTAAGAGGAAGTACATTTATAATTTAGGAAAATTTTGATTTTAGTAGAAACAATTGAATATATTATTGAAGTCATAATATTAATGCGAAGACAAGATTATACTTCAGTGGTTGCTTGTTCACCTTTTTACTTGTCGCCACAAAACCCTGCTTTCAGGACTTGATGCTTTTCAAGCAGAGCAAGTGATGGAAACCTTAAGATACCTTGCACAAGATCGACATACTGTTATATGTTCTATACACCACTCTAGAGGTTCTGTGTATGCAAAATTCGACGACGTTGTTCTGTTGGCAGGGGGCTCGCTCATTAATGCTGGTCCTGCAAATGATGAAGTACAAGCGTACTTCTCGAAATTTGGGTTTGTTATATAATCGATTCCCAAAATTACTTATATAATTTTTATAACCTTATAGTGTTTTGGTTCTCAATCAGGCATTGTATTCCTGGAACTGTAGCTTATTTGTGCAGTTTGTTGGTCTGACAGCATATATGCCTATATGGTGCCTGTTAATTGAAACATGTATTCTTTCAAGTAGAGATAAATGTCCCTTTGTTAAACTTGATGGTGATTTTAGTATCACATTTTATTCTTAAACACATAGATATCAAGTTAGAATGTGGTAAGGCGAAAATCATAGATGCTATATCTGTCTATTAGGAGAAGAAATCAATTAAAGAAGGGGATTCTTATATGTAGATTACGTACTTCGATCTTGGAACGAGCATGAAGTAGCATGATAAGGAAATACCGTTTATGAATTTAGTGTGCGAGTTGCAACACTTTATGATGTAAACATATACTCTTGGGTTTTCGTTCTGGTTATTTTTATAGGGGAGGGTGTGGGGCGAGGGATGTGCAAATTTATGTGCGTGCACACATGTGTGCTTGTGTAAATTTATGCATTTAAGTTAAGCCATTGACATATGGATATGGAGCCAACTTAATTTCCTATGATTCATGTGAACTGAAAACTGCAATTTGTTAATCAAGTATTGATGATGGTTACTAAATGACAGGTACATTTGTCCAGATCATGTAAATCCTTCTGGATTACAGTACAAACACTAGTCTGGTACGCTTTCATACTGTATAGCTTTCCACAGAATCAGTGTACAGGTTGTAGAATTAATTTACCATACATACAGTAGGTTATAGCTTGCACTAAACTCAGCTGTACAGGTTACAAAATCAGTTTACAGTACATACAGTAGGTTATAGCTTGAACTAAACTCAGTTGTATAGGTTATAGAATCAGTGTATATGTTATAGAAGTAGTTTACAGTAAATACAATAAGTTATAGCTTGAACTAAACTCAACTGCTACAATCTGCTATTATGAATTACTCTTATCACAACTTATCAAGAGAAGTAAAGAAAATTAGAATGACCATGTATATTAGATCAAAATCAGTGTACAGATTATAGAATCAGTTTACAGGACATACAATCTAAACTCAGCTGCTGCAATCTGCTATTATCAATTACTCTTATCACAACTTATCAAGAGAAGTAAAGAAAATTAGAATGACCATGTATATTAGATCAAAATCAGTGTACAGATTATAGAATCAGTTTACAGTACATACAATCTAAACTCAGCTGCTGCAATCTGCTATTATCAATTACGCTTATCACAACTTATCAAGAGAAGTAAAGAAAATTAGAATGACCATGTATATTAGATCAAAATCAGTGTACAGATTATAGAATCAGTTTACAGTACATACAATCTAAACTCAGCTGCTGCAATCTGCTATTATCAATTACGCTTATCACAACTTATCAAGAGAAGTAAATAAAATAAGAACGACAAAGTATATTAGATCAGATCAGTGTACAGGTTAAAGTAACACAGCCCCAGGAAATTTAATACAACAACAACAAACCCAATGTAGTCCCATAAGTGGGGTCTTGGATACAGTGCTGGAAATTCTGGAAATAGTTAATACAGTGCTGGAAATTTTGGAAAGATTTACAGGACCCCTCTTTGGATTTTTCTCCTGCTGCTACTGTTCTTTGGCCTGAAGTGGACTTTGAGTTGGCATTGATCTACTAATAGGGATGGCAATGGGGCAGGTCAAGGGTGGGGCAGGGCGGGGCAGGGCAGGGAAGTGAGAACAACACTTGCATTTTGGGTGAAAGAGTTTATAAGTCATAAAGTAATTGAAAGAATGGAACAAACTTACATTGAACTTGCACTACAAAGGCTTCTCCCAAATCCTAACATATGAATTTTAGGAAATGTAACAGCCAAGAGACAAGCTGTGCTTTCTTTTCTCATATATACCACAACTTACTCTTCATCAAATGATAGCAATGGTGAGGAAAGCGCATTTTACTTATGGAGAAGTAGGGAATTACAAAAGAGATAAATAGGGTAGATCAGGGCAGGACTTAGTGGGGTAGGGGAGGGGAAGAATCCCCAGTGGTTTATTCTTCACGAATCTGCTCCGAACTTGCTCGAATTTGCAAACGCGATTGAGGCAGATTGTTGTTTAATAGTACTAGTATTAGTATTGCACAACTTATGGCCTTGGTCCGGTGGCCCGTCAAGTTTATGGCAGATTGCTGTTAAATATTGCTGGTATCAGTATTTGCTGGTATATATGTATTGCGCAGCTGCTGCAATCAAGAATTTGTTCTTGGGAGACTTAGGTGCAAATATTTATTCTTTTTGTCTTCTAATTCTCTGTTGATACCATGACATTTTGGCACAAAATTTGTTCCTTTATACATCAAAGTAATTGGCATTTTGTGATGAAATTCTTGAATCTGTTTAGCACAAATTAAAGATGCATCAACTCTACAATACCTTCCCGTCACTAAAGATGCATAAACTCGAGAATACATCACAGAAGTAAGTCAAAGAACTCCTTTAATTTCCATAAAACTTTTAGTCCATCTTGGTGGTAGAAGCTTATGGGTGGATTGTGACAAAGGTTTCAAAAGTTCAACTTAAAAACCTGGTGTATGTAATTCCACCCAATGCACTTATTCCAATCCTAATTACTGTGGTGACTGCATATTGAAACCAAAATTGCAGCCTGGATGCAACAACAATAGATGTTACATTTGGGTTGAAAATCCCTTGATTGATTGGTTTGATGATAGCGCTGATATTGTTGATGATGTATTTGTTATTGGTTCTACTCTTGGTGTTCGTGTAACTTTGCCGCGGTTCATTTTTGCTTGAATCTGTTTATTCCTTTTGCTTCAACAGACTGGCAGTGGTAGAAAATTGCAGCACAATGCAATATACAGCTGATCAAACCAAGTCATACCGAGAGGCCATTTTTATGGACAACAAGTAAGTCCTTCAGTTTTCGGTAAAAATGAGAACAACAACATTTACTTTCTAGCTTTTATTTGATTTATCTTCTTTTATGGGGATCAACTTGTTCTCAATCATACTATTCAGCAAGAAGCCTTTCATGTTTACCATATGGGACGATCTAACGGACAATGAAGGGGTTGTACTACTACAACTGTTGCACGAGCACGCTGTTATTCTTGCAAAACGAGTAGCTGTTACGTACAGCATACCGTCGCGGTCAAATCGTCTTTCCTTAATTTATTTGATCCTGCTATGAATAATTTCTTTGCTTTACTTGTCACCATATGTTGTTCCCGCAGGGCAAAAGACAACGAACAAATGCTCTTCGCTTATACTTTGAGAAGCTCAATCATCTTCATCCCTCAATCTTGCATCTGTTGATAATGAGACAATATCTATCTCGGTCATTCCTTCATTGTCGTCTAGAATGAGTTTAAAATATGACTTTCACTTTCTTTGTCAATACTGATCAACTGCTCCATAGTGAAATTTTCCCACTAAAAAAAACACTAATATCTCTTTTGAGTTGTGATCTGACAACAATAGACATGGAAACATTGGCTGAAAAAATATTAGCGATGAGAGCTGAGCAAGTGTATGAAACAGTCGTTGTCTAGGTACTTCGTATTATCTCTTTCGAGTTGTGATTCGCATAAGTGTTTGTTCTCTACTGACAAATGAATCTGCCTTATTCTTTGCTGATTGTGACCTCTGTGAGCTTCATTTTTCTTTAAGTTTTGATAGAATGAAATTTTGCATTTTAATGTGGATCAGTAGCCTATATGTTGTCTTGGGAAGGCACTACCTTCAAGATGAATTAGCTTTGCAAATGATTCTTTGTTTCTTTTAGATGTCTCTTGTCTTTAAAATGTTGAAATTTATAAAGAGTTGTCTTCCAGCAGTCCATTTATGCCTAAGGGAAATTACACCAGCATTCCATTTTTTTACTCATTTTTCATAACAGTACCACTACAATGGGAAGGGACTGGGAAGGTATTGTTAAAAGTGACTAATATTGAGGATATTAAATACACGATTTATTTCACTAACTTATTTTTATTTTGAATGTGTAGGAAAATGCCAGTAATTGAATTTGAATACTGGCCAGAAGTAAACTCAATCTATTGTAGTGAACAATGAAGAGTTTTTGTACTATTGTCATGTATGTTTGAATGCATTTGGGTTTTGTGGAATTTATTGATAGTAGAGATCTTTAAGCAATTAATTTTTAAGTATCGGTTGTACATGACATGTTTCCCGAAATTTATTTGAAATATATTCCTTCGATTTATTTATTAGCTAATGTTGTGCTTTTGATCACTTATATATATTTAATTATGTGATTATTGAATATATGCAAATAAAAATTATTATTCTCCAAAATGAAAAATTGTGGCTACAAAGATTCTACACAACATTGTCAAACTTCAAAAATGTTGATATAGGGACGTCCAACGTGTGGCTTATTGATTAAAAAATTTATCTTGTACATTAGAAAAGTTACACTTTATAAGTGTTGTCGTAGATGAGATATAAAAGGCGACACTTTTTAAGTGTGACCAATAACTAAGCAAAGGCCACACTTTTAAGTGTTGTATAATCAAACAAAAGGTGTTGCTAATGAATTACTACAAAGCGTGTCCTTTATACCTCTTTCGCTACGGTTTTTTGTGTATTAAAAGTAGCTTTCATATAGAATTATTTTTTATAAAATTAAAAATGCCGTCTACAATAGTCGGAAGATCACCTAATAGTTAATTAATTAACTATTATGAAAACCGTAGTCGGCGTTATTAAATTAATAAATTATTATTTAATAAGTATTCCGACTACAGTAGTCAATAGTATTAAAATTAATAAAATATTATTTTACTACCGTTCTGACTACAATAGTCAGCAATTCAGGTACTTTAATGGTCGGGTTTTAATTTATATGTAGTGACTACGGTAGTCGGCAAGTATGTTCCAACGCTTAGTCTGCTGACTACTCAAAAGTTGTTGGAAAGTCATCGAAAAACTCCATTTTCCTACTACATTCCGACCAATTTTGAAGTCAGCAAACAACGAAATTCTAGTAGTGTAATATATTCGACATTTGTATTAAATGTCGCTATTTTAGCAACACTTTTGCTTAAAGTCGCTAAAATCAATGACATTTTACAACAAATGTCACTATTTTAGTGACATTTAGAAAAAATGTCACTAAAATCAATGACATTTTGCAGTAAATGTCATAATATATTCGACATTTATATTAAATGTCACTATTTAAGCGATATTTTTTCTAAATGTCACTAAAACCAATGACATTTTGTAATAAATGTCATATTATATTCGACATTTGTAGAAAATAAATGACACTTTCACTAAATATCGCTAAAAACGACATTTTGTAATGTCACCAAATTAATGTTGCCGTTTGTACATTTTCTTGTCGGAAAATGTCAGAAAATAAAGAATTTGGTATCAAATAAATTTGATTACGATTACAGCTTATGTATGTTGAAGCTATGTTATGTATGATCATTATGAATATGGTAAGTTATGATGAAATATGATCTTATGAATGTATGCATGGAGTAGGTTGCTTAATGTGATACTTGGCTTTGAATATGGTTATGGGATTCTATTCTTTGCATTGTACTAGTATTGCTTGGGTTGTCTACATGTTGGGATGATATTATGTTGGTTTGGACTATGATACTAAATTTGTGTGCATATTGGATTTACTCGGCAAAAAGCATGTTTTGAATAAAATGTCCTTTTATGCATGTTTCAATGATTTTTTATGCATAGTAGCCATACTTAGTATGTGTGTTGTACTAACCCATATTCTTTTCCCTTTTTCCCCAAACATTTAGGTTCGGGCCGTTGAGGATTCAAGCTTACTTCTCAAGACACTTGGAGTATGTGAGTCCTCAAGTCCGAGGACAAGACCCTATGATCTAGCTTCTATGTTTAGTTCTTTGCTTCTGTTGAAAGACATTGTTGTACTTTCCTATTTCAAGACTTCTTATTGATGTAAGGGCTAAGTCCCATTTTCGATACTTCTATGTCTAGATGGTATATTGTGACGAAGTTAGATTCTATTTTTCATATATGAAGTGAAGTTGAACTTCCAAAGTAAAAGTTTTAAATTTTCCGAGATTTTATTCTATGATATATATGCTATGAAGAAAGCTAAGGGCTTGTATAAGACCTCTTCGAGGTCGAATACACCGGTAACGACTAGGGGATGCTCTCGGGTCGTTACATTATGAACATGAACAGCTCTTTATCTTATGGCATGGATTGACTATGTATTTCCTTGAATGTGAATTATGACTTTTGAACTTGAAATGGTATGGTTTTCACCAAAGGTCCTTTTATGGATGTTTTTAAATGGTTTTATGCAGGGTTTCCGTACTTAGTTCAATTGATTGTACTAACCCATATTTCTCCTACTTTTCTACTAACTGTAGGCTCCGGAAAGTAAGTTCTTGTTCGCAAGGAGTGAAGGCTTGGATTTGATTTCCTCCAAGGCTTTGTATGTCCTCAAGAGCCGAGGACACAATGTTGAAGTTGCTTATGTTTTCATTTGTAGTAATATAGTGGACATTATAAGTACTTTCTTTTGAGACTATATGTTTTGTAAGGGCTAACGTTCCCTAATTTGGATTTCCTTATTGTACTTAGTTGGTAAATGAGACAAGGTCTAGTAACCTATTATACTTCTATGGAAAAGACTTGACATTGATTGTGGAAAGTTTTAATTCTCGCATTATTTTGATGTCTTGTGCAATGACGTACGCGCTAAGGGCTAGTATGAGACCCCATTGGGGTCGAATACGTCGTGTTACTTCCGGGGTGTAGACTTGGGTCGTGACAAACTTGGTATCAGAGCATAAAGTTTTGGAATAATTATTAGGATTGATGTCTCATTAACCACTTCTAGTAGTATCTTGTTCATGAGTGTTTAGCGCGCCACACTTATGAATGAGAGGCCATGAGAGGCTTAGGAATTCTCACTTTCTTCATGATTCATTAGTAATGCCTTAAGAGTCTTAACTCTATAAAGTACTTTTCTTCTAATGCTTTTCTTGTGCATATAGGATATGAATACTAGAAGGACAGCCGCAAGAAGAGTTGAAGAGGAGATTGTGAATGAGGGAGTTCCTCCCCAAGGCAATCAAGTTCCTCCAATTGAGCAAGTTCCTCAAGGTGAACAAGTCTCGGTGAATCCTTCGATTTTGGCGGATGGTGATATAAGGGTGATGAGTCCACAAATTGGACTCATTCAGGACTTTATTTTAATAGAAATAGTGTCCTCGAATGCTTGTTTTATCTCAATACCTGATTAAAATGCTTAAGTTTCAGGTATTTGAAGTTTTACTGGAAGCATGGACACTTAGGCGCAAAATGGAGCAAATAGGGCTGAAAAGAACAAGAAATGAAAGTCTGTGGATCGCCGAGTCCAACTTGGTGAGTCGCCGAATTGACATGCACAACCCTTTGTTCTAGTACGCGAAGCCTTGAAGGAAGTGGATCAAAAGGCGAGGAAAGGAGCAGTTGGCGAGTCACCGACTAGTTCCACGAAGCAGTACTGCACCACCCAATGATCCAGAATATGAAGATGCTGAAGGCAAGACACTGAAGGCGATGAGTTGATTAAAGGGCGGATCACCGAGTTCACCGGCGATCTCGACTAATGTCGTCGAACGATCCTCCGCAGCACAATCTGTGAAAACTATAAATACTAGTTAGAGTTGTAGTCTTTGAGGAACAATTTTAGAGTAAAAAATTATTATTAGTCTATAGTATTTTTCTCTCAAGTTTGGAGAGGGTTTTGTGAACACTTGAAGAAAAGAGTTCATCTTCCCCAAGTTGGAAGTGGGTCTTCTTTATTCTTCTTTCGTAGGTTAATTCAAGGTTTAGTTTCTTATACCAGCTGATTTCTTTATCATGTTATGTATAATTTCTTATTTCTTGATGTGTGGCTAAAAACTCCCATTCTTGGGG
>NW_006238993.1:240897-241016 GCF_000226075.1 Solanum tuberosum
TAAAAAATTATTATTAGTCTATAGTATTTTTCTCTCAAGTTTGGAGAGGGTTTTGTGAACACTTGAAGAAAAGAGTTCATCTTCCCCAAGTTGGAAGTGGGTCTTCTTTATTCTTCTTT
>NW_006238993.1:241388-248257 GCF_000226075.1 Solanum tuberosum
ATGAGGTTCAGCTCGAGAGGGTGAGCCCTAGTCCCATATCCTAAGACTCAGCTTGAGAATGAGTGGGGTAAGGCATAGGATGGTCTTCATGCGGCAAATGGGTACCTGAGAGGAACACATTTGAATCGGGGTAAGTTGCCCGAGAGGGAACTTATTTCCATTTAAAGCTTAGCCTAGTCACTATTGTCTTGCAAATTTCCTATTGAAAGCATGTACCCAACGATTTATCTCAACTTGTATTGCGGTCACATCCCAAGAACCTTTCCCATACTTGATTTTCTTATTTATTTTGCTGTTTTATCAATTGTTACAAAACCCCTTTTGATATTTCACACTTCTGTGTCACCCCCTTTAATTTACAATGTATTTTATGGCAAATGTTTTTAGCTACGACTAATTCAAATGAAATTCTAATTGGCTATTGATTCTCAAAACCGCTCCCTTGGGACACAACCCTTGGGATACTATATTATCTATATTCTCTTGTTTGTTTTGAAAACAAAAATTATGAGTGAGAACGTGTGGGACGGTTGCCACGCAAACAACCCAGTGAATATTGACTTGCACCGAGATGACATTGGCGATGTTAATAGTGTTTATGATCCCGCTCCATTGGGTGAGATAGGTGCAATTAGCTTGCCGCAGGGTGGCGAAAATGGAAATTATGAAGACACTAGCACAACACTCCGTCTCATACATTCAAGGGGCCTATACAGAGGATTGGATCATGAAGACTCACATCAACATATCCAAAGCTTATTGGACATATGTGCTCCGTTATCATTCAAAAATTGTCGCAAGAAGCCATCAGGTTTCACTTATTCTCATTGTCACTGACAGGAGCAGCCACTACGTGGTTGTCTGAGCTTCCCAAAAGTTTTATCACATCATGGAAAAAATTAATCACAGCTTTCCACAATAGATTCTTTCCCCGTCAAAAATGATGAAGTTGAGGGAAGACATTTAGAATTTTAAACAAAAAGCGAGTGAACCAATGCATGAGTCGTGGATTAGATATAAACGGTCTCGGTGAAAATGCCCAACACATGGGCTGCCAAGTGAGTTGTTACTCCAATATTTTAACCGAAGTCTTGATTCAGTCAACAAAGGGATAGCTGATCAATTGGTTCAAGGCGGCATAATGCTACAGCCCTTTGAGGTGGCCTCATTTCTCCTAGATGGTATGGCGAGAGTAAATCAAGCTTGGTACACTAAAGAAAAGCAAATTTCCCCTTTGTGTTTCAGGCTGACGCAAGAGCAACTCGATAAAGAAAAAGAGAGGGATGAAAACATCAAAAAGATGTTGTCTAAGATGGAAGATTTACAAGAGCACATGAAAGGCAACTGTGAAGTGTTTCGCGCAGAGGGGGATTCTTTTTCCGATAACTTGAAATTGGGAGGGAATCAAGGTTGGAATCACAGAAGGAATGAGGAGGGTTTCCATCCGCTCTATCAACCGCGGGTTGGAAATCAAGGTTGGAACCACCCTAGAGGTGACGGACCTAAGCGATATTTCCAAGAGTGGACTAAGCATAACGATCATGAAGAATACCAAACTCAATTGAGTGACAGCCCGACATCAAGGGGGAGTGACAACAGCCCTAGGTGAATGATCTACTGACATGAATTCTTGAGAAAGTTGAAGGCTCTAATGATTTGCTAAAAGGAATGAGAGATGATTTTTATTCGCTAAATAGTAAAGTGAACTATCTTGCTAATGCCATCAAGATGCTGGAAGGTCAATTGAATCTCCTATCAGCCCAACTAACAACCAAGATGCCAAAGGAAAATGAGGAAGGAGAGTTGGCTGTAATTACCCGTAGCAGGAAAGTAACGATAGGTAATGAAGGAGAAGAACGTGAGGAAAATCATGGTAGGGAAGAAGCAGAAATTACCGATCATCAAAACCTCGGCAAGAAAGCACAAGAAGGAATGAATCAGCATAATGAAACTCCAAAAATAATACAACCCTTACCCAAAATACCTCCACCTTTTCCCCAGCGTTTGAAAGAGAAGAATGAAGAAGAGAAGTTTAAAAAATTCTTATCTGTGTTCAAGAAGTTGTCCATCAACCTTTCTTTGGTGGAAGCATTGCTGGAGATGCCAGTGTATGCTAAATTCATGAAAGAGCTAGTCACCAAGAAGAGGATCTTGGATTATGAAACGATTGAAGTGCCTCATAGTTGCAGTGCGATCATGAAAAAGGAGTTAATCACTAAAAGAAAAGACCCCGGTGCTTTCACCATCCCGTGTACTATTGGAATGCTCCAATTGTGACCTAGGAGAAAGCATCAACCTGATGCCATATGCCATATACAAGCAACTTGGATTGGGAGAACCAAAGGCAACTACTATGAGACTTCTTATGGCAGATCGATCGATCAAGCATCCTATGGGAATCCTCATGATATCTTGGTCAAAGTAGATCGGTTAATATTTCCAGCTGACTTTGTGATTTTAGACTGTGACATTGATGTTGAGATCCCCATTATTTTGGGAAGGCCATTCTTAGCAACCGGCAGAGCATTAGTGGATGTTGAAAGCGGCAAGTTGAAATTCCGTGTGAATGATGATGAGGTAACTTTCAACATCTGAAAATCCATGAAACAACCAAGTGATATCCATGTAGTGTCTACTGAAGATGTTATAGATGAGGCGGTGGCAAGTGTGAGCCATCTGTTGCGCAAGAATGAGCCTCGTGAGTCAATACTTGCAAATCATGACGAATCGAAAATTCAGGAATATGATGAAATGATCGCGGCCCTAACAGGGTTAGGAGCATATGCACGAAATCCAATTAAGTTGGATATCGACCTAAAAAACCGAGACAGCCCACCTGCAAAGTTGTCAATTGAAGAACCGCCAACTCTAGAACTGAAAGTACTCCCATACCATCTCAAGTAAGTTTTCTTGGGGACTAACAACACTCTTCTAGTGATTATTGCAACAAATCTGAGTGAAGGGCAGGTAAAAGTGCTTGTTGAAGTACTACAGCGGCACATAAAATCGATCGGATGGACCATAGCTGATATCGTGGGCATCCCGCCCGATATCTGCACCCATAAGATTCGGCTGGAAAGTGAATGCAAACCCAGTGTGGATCATCAACGAAGGTTGAACCCTCCGATGCAAGAGGTAGTAAAATAGGAAATCATGAAGTGGCTTGATGCAGAAGTAATCTATCCGATTTCAGACAGCAAATGGGTCAGCCTAGTGCAATGTGTACCAAAAAAAGTTGGCATAACAGTGGTCCCAAATGCTAAAGGAGATCTTGTGCCGACTAGACCTGTAACGGGATAGAGGGTATGCATGGATTATCGAAAGCTAAATTCATGGACTGAAAGGACCATTTTCCAATGTCCTTCATGGACTAGATTCTTGACCTGTTATTAGAGGGAGGGTGGTATTGTTTATTGCATACAACCAGATATCTATCGCACTAGAAGATCAAAAGAAAACCACTTTCACATGCCCTTACGGGACCTTTGCATTCAAAAGGATGCCATTCGTACTCTGTAATGCACCGGCAACTTTTCAACGATGCATGTTGTCCATCTTTGCGGATATGGTTAAGAACTCTCTGGAAGTCTTCATGGATGATTTCTCAGTCGCGGGGGACACATTTGATAAATGCTTGACACATTTAGAGCGAGTGTTCCAAAGGTGTGTGGAAACTAATCTAGTTCTAAATTGGGGGAAATGCCATTTCATGGTGAAAGAAGGCATTGTCCTTGGGCATAAACTTTCGCAACAAAGGCTGGAAGTTGACAAAGCAAAAATTGAGGTTATTGAGAAGCTACCACCACCGATCTCAGTAAAGGGCATTCACAGTTTCTTGGGCCATGCAGGTTTCTACCGGTGATTCATTAAGGATTTCTCAAAGATTGCACAACC
The DNA here is from genome assembly GCF_000226075.1 of Solanum tuberosum. Classification (NCBI taxonomy): domain Eukaryota; kingdom Viridiplantae; phylum Streptophyta; class Magnoliopsida; order Solanales; family Solanaceae; genus Solanum; species Solanum tuberosum. The sequence continues at coordinate 245,283 of NW_006238993.1, forward strand.
GCTATGCAAACTCTTAGAGAAGGAAGTGAAATTCTACTTTGATGACGCTTGTATGGCAACATTTAAATGCTTGAAGAAGAAATTGATATCCACACCAATTATCATCAGCCCCAATTGGTCAGAACCATTCGAAGTAATGTGTGATGCGAGTGGGATGACATTATGTTTTGTATTGGGATAAAAGCATACCAAACTGTTTCACTCAATTTATTACGCAAGCAAGACTCTAAATAGTGCCCATCGAAATTACACAGTCACTGAACAAGAGTTGCTAGCAGTGGTCTATGCTTTCAAAAATTTCTGGGCATACTTGCTAGGCACTAAAGTAGTTGTTCATACAGACCATGCAACAATCCGATACCTCATGGCAAAAAATGATGTGAAGCCAAGATTGATAAGATGGGTGCTACTCTTGCAAGAATTCAATTTTGAGGTAAAGGATCGAAAAGGTTGTGAGAATAAAGTTGCAGATCAGCTCTCGCGGTTAGAGAGTAAAGCAGGTACTGAGCAGGAAAAGGAAATAAATAACTCATTCCCAAACGAGCAGATATTCACACTGTCACTCACACACATGCTATGGTAGGCTGACTTTGCAAACTATGTCGTATGTGGGTTGATTCCCGATGAGTTAAACTCTTACCAACGAAAGAGGTTCCTATTTGATGTTAAAAGATACTTCTGGGATGAGCCATACTTATTTCGGGAATGTGCTGATCATGTCATAAGAAGGTGTGTTTCGGAAGAAGAATCAACAGAGATCCTCCATGCCTGCCACACATCACCAGTCGGGGGTCATCATAGTGGAAACTGTACCGCAGTTAAGATTCTCCAAAGTGGTTATTATTGGCCTTCTCTTCACAAAGATGCCCACGATTTCGCAAAGAGATGTCCTCAATGTCAGTAGCATGGCGGAGTGTCAAGAAGGTACGAGTTACCCCTTACACCTATTTTGGAAATCAAACTATTCCATGTGTGGGGAATCGATTTCATGGGCCCATTTGTCAGCTCGTTTGGAAACAAGTATATCTTAGTAGCTGTGGACTATGTATACAAATAGGTGGAGGCTATCGCACTCCTGAATAATGAAGGAAGAAGCGGTGTCCAATTTTTGAAACGCTACATCTTTGCACGATTTGGCACTCTAAGAGCAATCATTAGTGATGAAGTATCGCATTTTTGCAATAAGTGGTTTTCCAGTGCATTGAACAAATACAGAGTAAAACACAAGGTGGCCACTTGATATCACCCTCGAACGAGCGGACAAGTTGAGGTGTCAAATCCTGAGATCAAAAGCATTATATCCAAGACAGTAAATGACAGTAGAACCGGCAGGTCTTGAAAGCTCCACGATGCCCTGTGGGCATATCAGACTGCTTATAAGACACCGATAGGAATGTCCCCATATTAGCTAGTTTTTGGTAAATCATGTCATTTACCCGTTGAGCTAGAACACAAAGCCTTATGGGCATTGAAAGCTCTGAATTTAGATTGGACAAAGGCTTCAAGGGAGAGGTTGGACCAGTTGAATGAAATAGATGAGTTCAGACTCAGATGTTACGACATCCTAGCCATTTACAAAGATAAAATGAAGAAATGACATGACACACGGATAGTCCAGAGGGAATTCAATGTGGGAGATTGGGTGTTATTGCATAACTCGCGACTAAGGCTATTCCCAGGGAAGCTAAAATCCAAATGGTCTGGGCCTTTCAGAGTGACAGGTGTGTTCACCAATGGTGCCATAGAAGTTGAAGGTAAAGAGGGACCCCCATTTAAAGTTAATGGACAGCGTTTGAAGTTATACCTTAGGGACTGCTAGGAAATAACTTTAGTTGAAGAATTGTATCTGGAGGATGCTTGATAGTATTCCTACTTCGAGCCACGACGTTTAAATAAGGCGCTTATTGGGAGGCAACCCAATTTCATACCAATTATATCTGTTTGATAAAATAATAATATGTTGATTCTGCAGATAAAAGCGTGGATAGTGAACGAACAGTGCAAATAGGTGCACCACAAGTCCATTTAGCGACACACAGAAAGAAGCGGCAAAGCTCAAGATATCTTTGGCGAACCATGGACTGGTTTGGCGATCGCACTATTAACTGCCATTTGAACTCTCCCAGTCTGGGTTTGGAGTTTGTAAAACTTGGTGCACTTAAAAAAATAATTAGTGGCGAATCGCTGACCTTGTAGGCGAGCACAATGCAAACCGCCATTCGGACTCACCTGCAACCAGAGGTCCTGTAATCTTTCACGAGGAAGCTAGATATTCGGCGTGTCGCCGACTGAACAAGCCAGTATAATTAATGTCACTGAATAGGCGATAACTGTAAAGTTCTCCAAGCAAAGGTTTCAAAGTGTCTCATTTACTGCTTACCTCACTTTTTCATACGCCCTAACTCACACTTGCACGCTAGTTTTATATTTCTTGTATTATTAGAGTATTCGCGTTGCTAAATTGTGCTCAGTTGTGGATTGCATGGCAGCCCAACATTTTCACACAAGGTTGGTCTTTCAACACCCCGAGTTATTTTTGAGAAATCTAACCTCATTTGCAACTAGTTGATCAGAATATCTCTAGGTCAACTAGTTTATTTTATCGATTCCCATCTAACACTTATTATTCGTATTTGAGGACAACTGCTTTAATTTGTGGTGGGGTGAGGCCCACACCTTTTGTGTTGATATTCGTGTTTTGTTCTGTATATATTTGGGTTGTCTTCTTTAATTTACGTTTTAAATACTGCGTTTCTGTGGATGTTTGAGCTCGTGGCTCCTGTTGTTCTAATTGAAAATAATTTTGATCCTTCCAAAAAAAATTCACCACCTCTTGTGTCGAAAGTGGCTATTCTTTTGCAAAAAAATTGAGTCTCGATTTTGATCAATACCGATGACTTGAATAGTGCTCCCAATTGAACAAACATGAATGCACGGCTACGACGAGGCCAAATGAAGTTACATAGACAATATGT
>NW_006238993.1:248553-254658 GCF_000226075.1 Solanum tuberosum
GTGGCCTACCCGTGAGCGTGTGAAACTCTTTTGAACACCCTTTGAGCCTTACCTTTCTTTGGAAGAACCTTGATGAACCCTAGACCTTACTTGAACCACTACCTACAATCCTCTTGAGTTGTGGTTTAGTGAATAGCCAACTAAGTTGGGGGTGTGGTGAAAGGGAAAAAGATAAGTCAAGAAGTGCAAGAAAAGTCCCCCTTAACCCATGGTATTGCATAAAAATGGAACCCCTTCAATTTAATTCAAACAAAATAAAATAAAATAAAATAAAAACGAAATGTGGAATAAGTACGAAGGGAATCAGATTTCAAGCAATCTATGGAGGAGTATAAAAAAGGGTGACTTAGAAGCAGCAGAAAAAGAATTGATAAAGGAAAAGAAGGGAATGCCTTGAGAATGCCACAACTCATGAGGAAAAATTCATTGAGCCTAAATGACCATACCTTTGCACTCAGCCCCATTACAAGCCTTAGAAAGACCTTTTTGATCTTAAGTAAGCCGAATCGAAAGTCATTAGGAAAATAAAGGCAAACCTATGGGTGAAAACATGCATTGTGTTCCTCTTTTTGAGTGTGAGCGTTGTATCTGATTCCTGATCTTAAATTGACTCATATCTATGTGTGAATATGGAATCATTCTTTACGTGAGGGCATTTTAGATACTTTTGTTGAGCTTGAACTTGCACAAGTAGCAAGTATTGCGAGCATGAAAATCTTTGGTAATGGTGTGTCATAATTTGAATCTTTGAGTACACAAGTGATCCTTGCATAAGTAAATTGAGTCTTGTTGTGTGCATTCATGATTTAGTCTTGTGTAGCATTATTTGAGGCACCCTATTTGAACTGTTGAACTTGAGTTTGTTTGAGGACAAGCAAAAGTTTAAGTTGGGGGTGTTGATGAGTCCACAAATTAGACTCATTTAGGGCTTTATTTTAATAGAAATAGTGTCCTCGAATGCTTGTTTTAATAGAATACCTGATTAAAATGTTTAAGTTTCAGGTATTTGAAGTTTTACTGGAAGCATAGACACTTAGGCACAAAACGGAGCAAAAAGGGCTGAAAAGAACAAGAAATGAAAGTCTGCGGATTGCTGAGTCCAACTTGGCGAGTTGCCGAATTGACATGCACCGCCCTTTGTTCCAATACACGAAGCCTTGAAGGAAGTGGATCAAAAGGCGTGGAAAGGAGCAGTCGATGAGTTGCCGTTTAGTTCCTTGAAGCAGTACTGTACAAACCAATGATCCAGAATATGAGGATGCTGAAGGCAAGACACTGAAGGCGATGAGCTGATTAAAGGGCGGATCGCCGAGTTCATCGGGGATCTCGACTAATGTTGCTGAACGATCCTCCGCAGCACAATTTGTGAAAACTATAAATACTAGTTAGAGTTGTACTCTTTGAGGAACAATTTTAGAGTAAAAAATTATTATTAGTCTATAGTATTTTTCTCTCAAGTTTGGAGAGGATTTTGTGGAGACCTGAAGAAAGGAGTTCATCTTCCCCAAGTTGGAAGTGGGTCTTCTTTATTCTTCTTCCGTAGCTTAATTCAAGGTTTAATTTCTTATACCTAGTTGAATTCTATACCATGTTAGGTTTAATTTCTTATTTCTTGATGTATGGCTAAAAAACCCCATTCTTGGGGTGTGATTTAGCCAATATGGGTTGATATTCTTGTTGGGTCTTGCTTGATCATAGGTTATATGAGTTTTGATGGTTATTTCACCTAGTGGTTGTGGTTTAATCGGAAGGGTTTGTAGTTGCAAATACAAAGCCACCCATATGTTTTCGGCTTGCCCGAGAGGGAGGTCGCGAAACCAAAACCACTAGACTGATGGCCTAAGGAGTGGGTCGACGTGAGGTTCAGCCTGAGAGGGTGAGCCCTAGTCCCATATCCTAACACTCAGCTCGAGAGAGTGAGTGGGTAAGGCGTAGGCTGGTCTTCATGAGGCAAATGGGTATCCGGGAGGAACGCATTTGAAACGGGGTAAGTTGCCCGAGAGGAAACTTATTTCCATCTAAAGCTTGGCCTATTCACTATTGTCTTATAAATTTCCTATTGAAACCATGTACCCAATGATTTATCTCAACTTGTATTGTGGTCACATCCCAAGAACCTTCCCCATACTTGATTTTCTTGTTTATGTTGCTGTTTTATTACTTGTTACAAAATCCCTTTTGATATTTGACACTTCTGTGTCACCCCCTTTAATTTACAATGTATTTTATAGCAATTTTTTTTAGCTATGACTAATTTAAATGAAATTCTAATTGGCTATTGATTCTCAAAACCGCTCCCTTGGGACACTACCCCAACCCATGTTTGGGTTACTATATTATCAACGATCGTAGACACTCATACCGTAGGATAGTGTCGTTAGTCACGATAATAATCAAAGGGCGGCTTTGCTAGCTATGACTCAAGCTCAAGCCGTGACTACACAAGATAAAGCTATGATGGCTCATGTTCATAGGGTAGTTAGGCCCCGTGTGAACCCTAATGCTACTACCATGGCTTCAAGGTTGAGGGATTTCTCTAGAATGAATCTCCCGGAGTTTCTTGCTTCCAAGGTGGAAGAAGACCCCCAAAGGTTTATTGATGAGATTTGGAAGATACTTAGTGCTATGGGAGTGTCTTCGGAAGAAAGGGCGGAGTTAGCTTCCTACCAACTCAAGGATGTGGCTCAAATTTGGTATGAACAATCAAAGGAAGAGAGGCCAAGATGAACGGCTCCCATTAATTGGGAGGATTTCAAGGAAGATTTTCTTGATAGGTTTTTCCCCTTAGTGTTGAGGGAGAAAAAGATGGTTGAATTCATGAATCTCTGGAAAGGGAGTATGAGCGTGAAGAAGTATTCTCTCAAGTTCACCCAACTATCAGAGTATTCCCCGACGATGGTTGCTAACCCTAGGGATAGAATGAATAAGTTTGTGACAGGGGTGTCTAGTATGGTTGAAGAAGAGTGTCGTGCGGCAATGCTACACAAAGACATGGGCATTTCTAGACTCATGATATTTGCCCAACAACTTGAGGAGACTAAACTCAAGAAGATGAATAGGGAAGTGAAGAGGCCAAGGGCCGATGAGGGAAATTCTTCTAAGGGTAAGTTGGGAATTCAAGACAAACCAAGGTTTAAGAAGAGATTTTCTAACCAAGACTCTTCAAATGCTCCAAGGTTCAAGAGGGAAAATGTGTCTAACCCTAAGCCTCAAGGAGGTAATAATGGGGGATCTTCTATGACTAGACCTACTTGTGCCAAATGTGGCAAGAAGCATGAGGGTAAGTGTCCTGTTGACACAGATTGTTGTTAACATTGTGGGAAAAGTGGTCATCTCATGAGAGATTACCCTATGTTGAAATTTCAAGGGAAGGAGATGAAACAAGCTCAAGCAAGTGGTTCTAATGCGGATGCTCCCATGAAGAATCGCTTCTATGCTCTCCAATCTAAGAGTGATCAAGAGACTTCACCCGATGTGGTAACCGGTATGTTGCAAGTCTTCTTCATTACTGTTTATGCATTGTTAGACCCCGGTGCCACTTTGTCTTTTGTTACACCTTTGGTGGCTATGAAATTTGAAATACTCCCCGATGTTTTAGATGAACCTTTTTCAGTGTCTACACCGGTTAATGACTCGGTTGTAGCAAATAGAGTGTATAGGAATTGTCCTATTTCTTTGTCTCATAGAGTCACTTTAGTTGATTTGGTGAATTAGACATGCTTGATTTTGATGTATTATTAGGAATGGATTGGCTTCATGCTTTTTTTGCTTCCATTGATTGTAGAACTCGGGTAGTAAAGTTTCAATTTCCGAATGGGCCTGTTTTAGAGTGGAAACGGGGGAATTCTATTCCTAGGGGTCAATTCGTTTCATAACTAAAAGCTAGGAAAATGATTTCAAAAGGGTGCATGTATCACATTGTTAGGTTTATAAATGTTGAATCCAAAGTACCTTCTTTAGAGTCGGTCCCCGTGGTGAGGGAGTTTCCGAAAGTCTTTTTCGATGACTTGCCCATCATTCCTCCTGAATGGGAAATAGACTTTGGCAGTGATCTTTTGCCGGATACACAACCCATATCTATCCCTCCTTAAAGAATGGCTCCGGCCCAATTGAAAGAGTTGAAGGCTCAACTCAAGGACTTGTTAGACAAGGGATTTATTCAACCAAGCATATTTCCATGGGGTTCTCTAGTGTTGTTTGTGAAGAAGAAAGATGGGTCCCTTAGAATGTGTATTGATTATCGTCAATTGAATACACTACAAAAAATTAGCGTTCATCCGTCGCTAAATAGGTTTAGTGACGGATTAGCGATGAATTATTGACTGTTACTATATCGCTCATTGATAATCTCTTAATGACGAAAAAAATGTTCCGTCACAAGTTTAGCGACGTCTTAGAGAGGAAATATATCTGTCACCACTTGTTAGTGACGGAATAATCCGTCATTATATTTACATTGTTTGTTGATAATTGCATAATTCATTTCATCATTTTTGATAAATTCGTGACAGATTTTTTGTTGCTTATCCGTCGCAGCATATTTCGTAGCAAAATTTTTTGTCGCTAATCCGTCGCAACATATTTCGTCCTAATTTTTTTTCCACTGGTCCATCACCAGCATTTCTTTATGTAGCAATGACAAAATAGTCGCTATATTTGTTGCTAAATTTTTTTCTTGTAAATTTGATTTATTTTGTTTTAAATATACGTTGCTGATATAATTTAAATTAAATTGCTAAATACCCCAAAAATAATCAACATATATAATAATATCATAGACGGTTCAAAAATATAATAGAATATCGAAATTGCATATTTTCTATTCAAAACATCCAAAACAATATATCAATTGTTCTTAAAAGAACCTACATTCATCAAATATTGTTACTGCAGAATTTGTACTTTCCAAAAAAGCAGACAATAAAAAAAAAAGGGATACGATTGTCACGTGAAACTAAGGATCAACCTCGTCCTTATTAGTAGTAGCTGAAGGAGGCTACTAAGGGTGTCACAGTTGATGGGTTGTCAATCCTCTCAACAACAACAGGAAGAAAGTGATTAGTAAGTGCAGGAAGCATTTGCTTTACAAACTCATCCATATTTGTTATCAGTGTTGATTGAGAAATTGAAGGAAGTATTGATGATGAGGCACAAATTTTCTGCCCGTAGTAACTTTTTGCTTCAGAACAAAGACCGTATATTTTTCTCTTCTTTTCTCCCCCCACAACTTGATAATATGCTTCACATTGATCAATATCAGTTTGAGATACTGTTTTTTCCTGCAATATTTCTTCATATTTTTCCTGTAATAAGTTGAGGAAAAATGAAAGCATTAAACATTAGGAACAAAATATTTTTTGAAGGCCAATACAAAAACATGCATAACCTTTTAAGCATTAGCATTAATGTACAAATTGAGCCTTCAAATTTCAAGCCTTAACAATTCATAACTACATAAGAAGTTTCTACAATATAATAATATGTGTTGTTGTTCCAGCCCAACAGGAACATCACGTTATGCTAGTGTTAACACCCATCTTGGAGTTGGTAAGTGAGGATGATATCACACCAAGTACCTAGTAGTATGTTAAAAATACATAATCACCTCTCTTACTTGTATGCAGAACAAAGCAGAATAGACGATCTGGAGTCTCTTAGTTATGTGCTTATGTATTTTTTGAGAGGAAGGTTCAGTAGTTACAAATAAGTATCAAAACAAGGAAATGTATGAACTACCATTCAACCTACCAGTTGTACTTCACTCTTTGAAACAAAAACTAAGTGATTACTTGATCATGCATAATGCTTGAAACTCCAAACATTCAGTAGTTAGACTTAGGCTCAACTACTGAAAGGAATAAACCAGTAACCAAGGCGACTATTAGCTTTATATAAACAATGTAAACAAAAGTTATTATCAAGTTGAGTTACTTTTTACTAAGAGATCCAAGTGTAGTTACTGTTAAATGGGTGTCAACTGATCCAGAAAAGGTCCAAGCAAATGTTAAATTGGCCTAGACTAATGAATTTGAGACCAAAGAGTAATTGTTGTTGTTCAAAAGAGTAATTGTTGTTGTTCAACAAAGGGGCTGCCAAAACTATTGG
>NW_006238993.1:254758-255614 GCF_000226075.1 Solanum tuberosum
AGAGAAACAACAAATTAAGCATAACCCATAATAATGACAACTATTGCAACAATAGAAATTAGAATGAAACAGTTATCACTAGTACAAAATCAATAGATAGAGTTATGGTTCATTTGAAACCTAAACTGTCCACTCAGATTTGGAAAGAAAAAGTAGGTAGGGGGGACGACACAAGGGTAGATGCTATGGTCTAGGCTCTCGCAACGATGTTAGACGCCTTCAGTCAGGTTTAGAAGGTATTGGATCGTCACGTCAAGCTGAGGCACTTGACGGTATTCAGATTGCTGCTATGTCGGATCAAATAACTAAACTTACAGCGGCACTAGCAGAGTCGGAGCGGAAAAGAGTAGCTGAACAACAAAGCATGAGTGAGACCGTTCAGCAAATACAAAGAACAAGTGATGAACCTACGCTCGTCGACCTACTACTTCGGCTCCCGATGACACCGACGACGAGAGTGATGAGGATGATTATGTAGATCTCACTCCCTAGTTTAGACCTCTGGACATTTATGAACTTTTTGAAATTTTAAAACAAATTTTAAAAGACTTTATAAGTCTTTCATTTAGGATTTAAATACTTTTGAATGTTATTTTAAGTTTGTTATTTTATGTTTTGTTTAGACTATTTATAATTGTGTGTGTTTGATTGGGCTGAATAGTGTAGAATTGAATTGAATTAAATTTGCAGGTGGGCAGCAGAAACTGAGATCTGCTACTGTCAAAAATATTGCAGAAAAAGCGACGGACAACGTGTTTTGTCCGTCGCTTTTTAGGGATTTTCAAAAATAAATTTCTAGAAAAGCGACGGACAGGGTCCTTTTGTCCGTTGCTTTTCTGGGATTTTCAAAAATAAA
>NW_006238993.1:255730-255803 GCF_000226075.1 Solanum tuberosum
GACGGACTGCGTCGGCCCTGTAGAAATTAAAAAAAACGAAAATTAAAATAAAGCGACGGACTCCGTCGCTTTT
>NW_006238993.1:255880-264674 GCF_000226075.1 Solanum tuberosum
GACGCAGTCCGTCGCTTTTTTAAAAACGACGCAGTCTGTCGCTTTTTGAAAAGCGACGAGCTAAAAAGCGACGGAAGTGACTGCGTCGCTTTTCCGTCAATTTTGACCAAAAAAGCGACGCAGTCCGTCGCTTTTGACCGTCGTTTTTCGACAATTTTTTAGTAGTGCTCGAACCATACCTATATACAAATATAATTGTGTTGTTAGACCAAATCAGAGAGAAACAACAAATTAAGCATAACCCATAATAATGACAACTATTGCAACAATAGAAATTAGAATGAAACAGTTATCACTAGTACAAAATCAAGTTCAGCTACCTGATCAGTGAAATACTTTTCAATAAAGTTAAAGTGTGTTGAAGTATTAAAATTGCCGCTAAAAATCTTGTTGATAAAGAGAAAGAATTGATGCATGTAACTACAAGAGTGTAATAGCTATCATTGACTTCTATCAGAACAGATCATATAAATTAAGGAACGAATTATTAAAAGAACCATGGACTTCTATTAGAAGCTTTACACAAAGAATTAGTAACTACATTCTGCAAATTTGTTTCTCGTAAGATTGGTGTCACGAGGCACACTCTTAATGCAGAAAAAGCAAGCAACAGTTATATTTCTTGGTTAGTTCCCACTTACTTGTCTTGTTGGATTGCAATTATGAAGAAATGGTGACAATGTAAGTTGATTCAAATACGTAACTTTAGAGCACAATTCCACTTCTTACAGTTATATTATAGCATTATCAAGCTGCAGAAAAAGCAACTATTCTTTTTAAATGTCTTATCTAAAAAACAAAAGAAAAAGAAGATTCCAAATAGTTGCCTGCTTGTAACTGTATATCAATGCCTGTTTTGCAGCCTCCTCACTTTTTGATTACCACAAGTATACACAAAATATCAAGATCTTTACTCCAAAATTTGCAGTATACAATACATTTACCGTACAATAATAATGATAATTACATAAAATTGATAATTGATAGCAAGCATTTTCTATCCCTTTTTTCCTCACCAAAGAAAACAACAAATGATCTTGAAACCATCATTCATTCATTACTAAAATATGGGATTGAATGAATATTGGAATGTTTTCTTTGTAAAGTTCCATACTTTATTCAAATTAAGATCACAAAAGTCAATTAGACTAGTTAGTAGTTTTGATTGTCTAAATTAACTATTCGCAAAAAATAAACTTGGTATGAACCACATGTTCCTAAAGTTCGAGTATACATTGCATAAACTTTTGCAGTAATAGAGCTATAATTTAAAAGAATAAACTAACAAAATCCTTTAAATCAGATTACTCCTTCTATAACTTTTGAACTGGTTGATCTAATCACATTACCTCTCACCATTCCCTTAAGAAATCATTACCCAGCATTCAAAAAATGCAATAATCGAAGCAAAAAAAAAAAAACAGGTACTAACATAAATCGAAGGACAAGATACCACAAGATTAGAGCTAATGCTATTGGAATTCACAGAGACAACACTCGAATACCTAACCTCCAAAACCTCCTATCTATGGTGCGTCATGTCCCCGAAAAACTGACTCGATTGTACGCCATGTACAGTCTAATCACCTCACCCAGTATTCTTTGGCCAACCTATACATCTCCTTAGCGCAATCACTGACATCTCTCACATTCTTAATAATCGAACAATAGAAAATGAATTAAGAAAAATTAAAAAACTGGAACCTCAAACACTGCAGAAAATCATTGAACCTTTTCTTTAAAAACCCTATTTTCAGTACACCCAACCTTCTAAACTCCTATTTTCAAATAATTTCAATCTTACTTCGAGCTTAATAAGTTGAGAGTTAGAAACTCACGAAACCCCATTTCAAATATTGCACATAAATTAGGTTTAATTTTGCACAACAACTATTGTCACCAAAACAAAATAGAATACTAAACTAAACCCTAGAGAGTTCATTGATCGGAGAGTACTTACTTGTTAATGGAAGATTTACTTGAAACTTTGAAGGCAGAGCTCCTGAAAAGAGAGGAAAAATGAGAGTTAAACACAAACCGTAGAGAGTTCATTGATCGAAGATGGAGAGATGAGGAAGAATGTTCAGTGGAGATGGAGACGGAGAGCTCACTTCATCGACCAGAGATGGAGATTGAGAGCTTATTTCTCAGATGGGGATGGAGTGTTCAGTGGAGATGAGTGTGAAAATGTTGAAATAAAATTGTGCCCTAGAATATATGACATAAAGAATTTTTTGCAACGGACTTAGCAACAGATTGTATCATTCGTCGCTGCCAAATAAATATATTCATATACATTAAATTCTAACAACGGATTATTCCATCACTATATAATATAATTTTATAAAAAATATATTTAAAGATTTAGCAACGTTTTTTCCATCACTAATTCCGTCGCTAAATAATAATCAAATTTCTCACAAATAATTTGTTGCAAAATCCGTAGGAAATTTTGGGCGCCAAACTTTCGCGTTAATATTTAGCTATGGATTAAATATTCCGTTGCAAATCCATTGCTATATTATAAAACAAAAAAATATTTGTTAATTTTGCAACAAAATGGTTATTCCGTCGCAAATCCGTCATTATATAGTGACAGCATATTGTTCGTCGCTAATATCCGTCGCTAAACGCTGTTTTTTTAGTAGTGATAAGGTCACTATAAAGAATAAGTATCCACTTCCTAGAATTGATGATTTATTTGACCAACTCCAAGGGCTAACTTTTTCTCCAAAATAGACCTTTGTTCGGGATATCACCAAGTTAGGGTGAGAGGGGTTGACATTCCTAAAATGGCATTCCGAACTAGGTATGGGCACTATGACTTCCTTGTGATGTCATTTGGTCTAACAAATTGCCCGGGCGGTGGCTTTCATGGACCTTATGAATAGGGTTTTCCAAAATTATCTCGACATGTTCATCATTGTGTTTATAGATGATATCTTGATCTACTCTAGGAGTGAGAGTGACCATATGAACCATTTGAGAGTGGTGTTGCAAGTCCTTAAGGATAACAAATTGTATGCTAAGTTAGCAAATGTGAGTTTTGGCTTAAGTCGGTCGCTTTCCTTGGGCATATTGTGTCAGGTATGGGTATTGAGGTGGATCCGAAGAAAACAGAGGTGGTCAAGGGTTGGCCTAGGCCTGTAACTTCTACTGACATTAGAAGCTTCCTAGGGTTGGCCGGTTATTATAGAAGATCTGTTGAGGGATTCTCCTCAATTGCATCTCCATTGACGGCCTTAACCTAAAAGAAGGCCAAATTTGTGTGGTCGGAGGCTTGTGAGAAAATATTTCAACAGTTCAAAGATAAACTCACTTCCGCTTTGGTTTTGACCTTATCGGAGGGTACCGACGGGTTTGTGGTTTATTGTGATGATTCTCGAGTGGGGTTAGGTTATGTCCTTATACAACATGGTAGAGTAATTGCTTATGCATTAAGGCAACTCAAGATACATGAGAAGAACTATCCGACTCATGATCTCGAACTTGCAGCGGTAGTATTTGCTTTGAAAATTTGGAGACACTATTTATATGGGGTTCATGTAGATTTATTCACCGACCACAAGGGTCTTCAATATGTTTTTATCCAAAAAAAATTGAACCTCCGACAAAGAAGGTGGTTATAAATGTTGAAGGACTACGGCATGAGTGTCCTTTACCATCCTGGCAAAGCTAATGTAGTGGCGGATGCTCTTTGTCGATTGTCTATGGGTAGTGTGAGCCATGTTGAAGATGATATGAAGGAATTTGTTCGGGATGTGAGGTCCATCATAGTTCCGAATCATCGGTTGTCGTTGACGTATGGTCCAAGCAAAGCCTAGATCCTTTATTCATGGAGTTGAAAGAATCGGTTCTCAATAAGTTCATAGAGGTTTTCTCCCAAAAAGGGATGGTGTGCTTAGGTACCAAGGAAAATTGTGTGTTCCAGATGTTGATGGCTTGAGAGAGCAAATTTTGGAAGAAACTTATGGTTCGCGATATTCTATTCATCCGGGAGCCACCAAGATGTACCGTGATTTATGGGAAGTCTATTGGTGGAATAGTATGAAGAGGGATATAGCGAGTTTTGTAGCCAAATGTCCAAATTGTCTACAAGTCAATGCCGAACACCAAAACCCGGGAGGCTTATTGCAAAATATTGATGTTCCCACTTGGAAGTGGGAGGATGTGAATATGGAATTTGTTGTGGGTTTGCCTCGTACTAGGAGGCAACATGATTCTATTTGGGTTAATGTTGATAGAATTACAAAATCAGCCAATTTTCTTCCCGTCAAGGTTTCTTATTCATCGGAAGACTATGCTAAGTTGTACATCAATGAAATAGTGAAGCTTCATGGGGTTCCTTTGTCGATTATTTTAGATAGGGGTACTCAATTTACTTCACAATTTTGGAGTGCATTCCAAAAAGGGCTTGGTACCAATGTTAAGCTTAGTACCGCTTTTCACCCTCAAACGGATGGTCAAGCGGAAAGGACCATTCAAACCCTAGAAGATATGTTGAGAGCTTGTGCTATTGATATCAAGGGTAATTGGGATGATCATCGACCATTGGTTAAATTTGCCTACAACAATAGTTACCACTCAAGCATTGCAATGGCTCCGTTTGAAGAATTATATGGTAGGAAATGTAGATTTCTGGTGGGTTGGTTTGAAGTAGGTGAATTTGCTCTTCTTGGTCCCGAACTAGTCTATAAGGCTATTGAAAAAGTTTGACTAATTAGAGAACTGTTGAAGCCGGCTCAAAGTCGGCAAAAGTCTTATGCCAATAATAGAAAGAGAGAGTTAGAATTGGAGATTGGTGATTGGGTCTATCTAAAGATCTCACCCTTGTAGGTGTGATGAGGTTCGGTAAGAATGGGAAGCTTTGTCCCCGGTATGTCGGCCCTTATCAAATCTTGAAGTGAACTGGGTTGGTTGAATATGAGCTAGACCTACCTAGTGACTTGGCTCCGGTTCACCCGGTGTTCCATTTCTCTATGTTGAAGAAATGCATAGGTGATCCGGTATCTATCCTTCCTTTAGAGGGGTTAGGTGTTTATGAAAGTCTCTCCTATGAAGAGGTTCCGATGGAAATACTTGACCGACAAGTCAAGAGGTTGAGGAAAAAGGAAGTAGTTTCCGTTAAGGTTTTATGGAGGAATCATTTGGTTGAGGGTGCTACATGGGAGGACAAGGCCGACATGAAGTCCCGCTACCCTCATTTTTTCCCTTGTGCTCCTATTCAAACTTGAGGTAAAATAATTCCTCTTGATCTATGTGTTTTTGGGGGTTATGTGTATCATATGAGTTTTTGCATGATTTCTCTTATGTGTGCATATCTTGTAAGAGTTCATGTCTATTTAATAAGTTTTTATGACTTATAAGTTCCTCATGTGAATTGCATTATATATGATGAGTGTGTATATTGGATTCATGAGGTAGTTGTGAGACATGCTTATGTTGCATCTTGGTGAAATGGCATGTTGAACTTGTCTTAAGATGGAGAAGGTAGTCCCTCCTATGTTTATATGATATGATGGGTCTTTTGCATATTGGGTTGATAGAAGTAGTTTCCTACTTCCTTATGTTGCATTTGACCATGTTTTGGAGATGAAGTTTTCCTCCTCTTGTATGATGTTTATAGTGAATGGTGTATTTTCAATTGTGCTCTATGTTGATATTACTTGCTGTTGGGCTACTAGTCTTGTGTCTCTAAACTTAGTTTTGTGTTTAGGTTATCATTCGGGGATGAATGTTCCCAAGGAGGGGATAATGTAACACCTCGGAAATCTAACGACCTAAGCTAGAACCTAATATAAAGTATAGTAGCTTAAAGAGGCTTAAATAAGTGATCTAAGACCTAATCTAATGTATCTAACTTAGTAATAAAGTGTTAGTGCATAAACGTTAAGAAATGACAATAACGTCCAAAACTAGTGAATTGAACTAGTGTGTTGTAGGGTCTTGTAGTGAGGTTTCGGAGTGTCGTATGAGGACTAAACCTTGTAGGAATGATTCTCCTACGTAGAACTAAATTTTAAGGAGTTAAACGTCCATGTATGACCCCCCCAAGGACCACCTAAGGGGTCCTTGAGGAGGACCCCAAAACAGTCTCAAAAGCTGTCAAGACAGCTTGGTTCACGAGACCAAACCACGGCCCTTAGACTGGTTCACGGACCTTGAGTCCAGGGCGTGGGTTGGGATTTAGGCTGGGGAAGCTTGTCTTCCCATTTTGAGTGTCTGACCCATTCCACGGAAGCTCAGGATGAGGTGTCAACCCATCCACGGTTCGTGGATGGGTAGCCGTAAGTCCCTATGAGTTTTTAGCTTTTTGAGTTTTAGTTGGAACTTAGTGGTTAGTTTAGTAATTAGTTAGGGGTTAGGAGGGGTGATTAGGGGACTAATTAACATCCTATAAATACCTAATAAGACCCTAACCCCAAGACTTTAACTTATTCACTAAAAGAACCCATCTCACAAACAAAACTCTCTCTCTCTAGACAAAATCTTCTCAAGAACACCATTGAAGACCAAGACCAAAATTCGAGCTAGGGAACCAAGATCATCACTTTATTCATCAATTCTTCTAGCAATTAATTAAGGTATGGAATCTTTTCATCCTTGGGAACTTTTCCCCAAGGAGTACCCTCAAAATTGGATTTCTAAATACCCCAACTTTTAGGTTTTTCACTCAAGAACATGGGTCACTTTCTAAAATTTTTTAATTGTTCTAAGATGATTATTTATGGTTGTATTTGGTGATTTGTGGATGAATTCATGGAATGTTTATGGTTGTTGAACAATTCCCCACAAGACCCATGTTTCCCCCTTCTTCCTCAATTCTAAACCCTAGTATGTGTTGATGGATGAATAGAGGTGGATAAATTAGCATGTTTATATTGAGTCATTTATTCTATTATGATGTTACCCTATCTAATGTTCTAAATTCAAGAGTTAGGGTTGTATATTGATGTTAGCCTTGAAGGCCATGATTGAAGGAATTCTATGTGATAAGTATTCAATGTATGAATTATTGGTCCACTTATGGTGGGTGTGTTTACTTGATATATGAATTGTGGTGTTTAGATATGATACCTCTTCCTTACCACCCAATATGTGATTCAAGTACATTACGACATGAACATGAATGTATGCTATGGTTATGGTAAGCTTGTTGTGTTGCTTCAATAATAATTCTCATGAAAACATTATAAACATGATATGATTGGTTTACTTACAAGTATGATAATTTTAAGGTTGAAAGGATATTCTCACCTAAAGAATCCATGAGCTACCGTGACACAAGATGGCTTGAGTGCTATGCATTTTTCTATATACATGAAAGAAAAGCAAGGATTAATCATGACTATCAAGAGGGAATTAGGCATAGCACTGAGTGGATAGTATGAGATGGAAACCCGTTGGCGTCAGAGTCCCGATTCTTCTAGAAGCAATCTCTCTATCCCCTTAATTGTGTGCCCCCGTAGGTCTTAGCTTAGTGGATCCACCTAGATGCTAAACATGTTTGTTTTACCTTAGGCAAGTAGAACCCTTTTTTCGGTGTGGGTTCATGACACCGGATTCCATGTAGCTCACATGGACTATGTCGATTCCGGTCATATTTCCCTACATGACAAGAAAAAGTATAAAGACATGGCAAGTATAATAACATGACAAGAACAAGACTATGAATATGAACCATGAACTATGAATATATTATGAACTACAATTGTGACTCTTTAAGGGATTGCTTGGTATGTGTGGGTGTATGGGACTGCACATGTACATTGTACAAGTGGGCTTATGAAGGGGTTATAGGAGTGGTGTCTTTTGATATGAACTTATGTGAATTTTTATATGCATGACATAACTTATGATTATGTTTGAGAATACATATGAACATGAATAACTCTTTATCTTATGGCATGGATTGACTATGTATTTCCTTGAAATGTGCATTATGACTTTTGAACTTGAAATGACATGGTTTTCACCAAATGTCCTTTTATGCATATTTTTAAATGGTTTTATGCATGGTTTCCATACTTAGTGGAATTGATTGTCCATATTTCTCCTACTTTTCTACTAAGTGTAGGCTCCGGAAAGTAAGTTCTTGTTGGCAAGGAGTGAAGGCTTGGATTTGATTTCCTCCAAGGCTTGGTATGTCCTCAAGATCCGAGGACACGATGTTGAAGTTGCTTATGTTTTCATTTGTAATAATCTAATAGACATTATAAGTACTTTCTTTTGAGACTAAATGTGTGCATAAATCAGAACAGAAGACCACCTCTGTTAACTCTTGTGGGATCATGTAGGTTACTTTCTTGTCTTTACCTTTTTGTGTGTTATGATCTTTATAAGGCATGTGATACGAATGACCAACTGATTAGTGGTAGAAGAGGATGACCCATGCTAGGCATTTTAACCCATGGGATGTGGTCCTCAAAATTACACAAATTTAGATTGGCTCATGCTAGGCTTTCGCCCCTGAGCTGCCACCCTTAATTATACATACTACTTTACTTAGATTCTTTAATCTTTGAGATTGTTGTTTTGGTGGTCATAATTATTTTTGAGATTTGGAAATACGGACCAGTAGTAGAAGAGATGAAAATAATACTTCAAGACAGTAACAATGACATAAGGAGCTATGTAACATCAATGCATTACTTGTGAGCTTAAATGACACAATTGACTTCAACTGACTAAGAGGAGGATTCACCAAACTTGCTTTTGCAAATACCATTTCTATACCAGCACATAGGAGGATAATTACACAAGTATAGAGTAGTGAACATATAATGAAGTAATT
>NW_006238993.1:264708-276553 GCF_000226075.1 Solanum tuberosum
GGAATCGAATAGCCCTACATACCTTATTTTCTTACCAATACAACTGTCACGATTCAACCTCCCTTCTTGGGTGCTAATCTACAATATAAGTCATGATTAAGCTGATGTTAGCAGCTAATCACATTAAGGCCCTTAAAAAATAGTAGCTAAACACTTGAAGGAAAGTAGGCCCATACAACCCTTACACAAATGGTGAACCACCACACCCTTCTTCTATACATTAATAGAACTTCATACATCCTTTGCCAAGATACCCAAACTGCCTCCAACAACAATATACATAAGGCAGCCACTATCAATACAAGATACCCACATTGCCTCCAACAACAATATACATAAGGCAGCCACTATAAATCCCTAAAAATCTTTCAGCATAATAGGAGAATATTGACTCAAGGATTTACTACCATCCATTAATTCTGGATAAATATATACAAAAATTCTCCACCCCAAACTTGTATTTAAATAGAGGCAAGAATGGGCAATAGTCTTACCTTAGTTTCTGGAAATTTATTCTCTAAACTTGTACTTCAAAAACTGAAACTCTCCTTCAAACTTTTACTTGAAAAGGGGGACAATACTCAAGAACCCCAAGGTGTTTTAGGGCTGCTGGTAAAAGCCAAGAGAGACCAAGAGAGACCAAGAGAGAAACTTAAGAAATCTGAAAATTTTTGAAAGTTAAAAATGGAAAAAAGGATCTGATCTTTATCCCTTTAAATGGGAGGTGTAATGGCCGACTTTCTTGGCCAATTTCGGGCCATATATTGTCAAGTAGGTGACCCACCTACTTGGTCTTTTAACTTGGGCCTTTGGGGACTTCAACACTTGTTGGGCCTTACTGCCAATTATCCCTCTATTCTTGTCAATTTGGGCCATAATTAATGCAAGTAGGTGATCCACCTACTTGGACTTTTCACTTGGGCCTTTTTGGACTTACGACTATTGGGCCTTGGTTGTCCATTTTCCCCTTATTCTTCTAGTCAACTTGGGCCAGACTAATGCAAGTAGGTGGTAGTGCACTTGACCTAATTACATGGTCAAAAAGAGTCTTAGTAGCTGATGCACGTACTTGGTCCTTTGGGTTGGTCAATAAGTCAATGTAGGTGATGCACCTACTTGTCACCTACTAGCTGAATTAAGTCAAGCAAGCAACTCGATTATTTAATTCCATTTTCTTAATATTAATCCCTTTTTCTTCAACTTAGTACTTAACTTTCAACTTTAAGCTCAATTACCACCTTACTACCTCTAGTTTAAATACTTCCGTCGGAGTTAACTTGCAGTACACATGCTGAAACGTGCAAGGCGTTACATCACCTTCTGAGCTAATTTAAACCAACACTAATCATATAAGAAGCATGGTCCCTCACCTATACTATAAGGCTATGTCAAGTATCACCTTAATAGAACTAGCATACGTATAATACAGGTTGTTACAACAGCCACATTCAAACACAAACAAGTGGTGGCACAATTTTTTTCGGAAGGGTCCACAAATCATTTACAATTAAAAACAAGGATCCACAAGCTCAATCATCCACAAAAATAATGTAACACACAATTATAGCTCAAAACCCCAATATATAAACAAAACCATATTCACAAAAGGTCACAAAAGGTGGGCCTCACCCAACCACAAATAAAAAACATTTGTCCTCAAATAGAAGCAAAATAATATCCAAAAGTTAAAAAGTAAGATATAGAGGGAGGTAAAGAGGGATCCTGTCTAAATAGTCGCTCTATCTGACAGGGCATCAGTGCCCAGTGTAGTGCTCGGAATCTGGGCATCAGTGACCGGAGTCGACTCAGAAGTACCCGCTCCATTGGACCCACCTATGGTGGTGTCTCTCAAAGATATCTGGCGTGCAGTCTTGAACATGGCCTCCTTGAGGTAAGCTAGATCATCTTACACCTCAGCATCATGCACATCGATCTGCTCCTCGTTGGTCTCGTCCTCCAACACATCAGCTGCTGCGCCATTCCTATGTACATCTTCGGTGGTAGCCGGAGGAATCTCTGAAGTGTCAGGAGAGTCCGCATCATCAGCAGCCTTTAGTAATGAAGTGAAGTCAGTAGACTTTAGATAATCTACGCCCTTCCTCAGATCAGCAACTTCGGCTTTTAATCCCGTAACCTTGGAGGTCTCCCTCTGCATGCTCTCACAAGACTCAACTCTCGTGGTTAGAGTGTCAATAGAAGTCTGGAGGGGGGTCAGTGCAGAAATGATGGCACTCTCAATCATCTATGGGATGGATCTCTCTAGTATAGTCGCCCTCACGTTAGCTAAATGGTCCAGGTGCCCCATCTGCAGGAGCATAGCCTGAGTGATCCTGGTGGGCTGGGCAGAGGTAGATGCACCTGGGGCCTGTGAGGAAGAAAAAGGGGCAGATGTACTTGAAGGCCCGGAGGCCGGAGTAGGCAAAGATGCTTCTGCAGGTATCGAATCAATGTCCATCTCTAGGGTTGTGTCCACCAGAGCTACCTTTCTCCTGTCAGCCTTCTCTCCAGTGTACTCAACCTCAATGCACCGGATATCACTAGAGAAAGACGAGCTAGCCTCAATATCTCTCGTATCGTCCTATGGTACTCCAGCACGCCGACACAACTCCGTGATCAAGACCGGGAATGGCAGGCAGGTCTGACTCTGCTTGACCCTCATGGCCATTTCTTGGTGTATAAGGAGTCCCAAGTTGATGCTCCTCCTAGATATGATAGCTCCAAGGCAGGATGCCTTAGGGTGGCATGGGATGGAGTCGTTCTGGGATGACATTATGGTGCTGCTAATGAAGCAAAACCAGAATCGAACAACAATGCTCAAATCCCTCTTCACTATGGGGACCCCTGCCTCTATCCACCTCTAGGTGGTATCAGAAATCAATGGGGCCAACCATCCCTTCAGGTCATCCAAAGACTGCGTAACCGGCAAACCCTCATATTCTACCGTAGCTCTAAGACCCCTGCTGAGTATAATATTTATGCTCTCGCTCTGACATCTGACTTCTTTACCCCTGACCATGACCGACTTAACCGGTCTGGCCTTCTTCTTGCTTTTGGGAACCAAATCACCATATGCTATATAGAAATCCCGGACCCATGAAGGAATATAAGGGCCTCGGGGTCTGCTAAACTGCTTGAATCTGTGGAAGTGGAGGGTGTCCCTCACATCAGAGTATTTGCCCACAAGGCTCTCTGTAGATAATAGCTTCTCTTCGAAAATAGTTCGCAGTCTATCACCCTTCAACCTGTTGAGAAGCCTGAGAAGAGGGATGACTAGTGGCATAGGAGCCACAGGAGGGCCGGGGTTGGAACTGAACCTGCTGGGGTAGAAGCTGAGGGAACTTTGGCAGAGTCGGGGTGAGATCTAGCCCGGATCTCAGCCCGCCGGGACTGTAAAGGTTGGTCGTCCTCATGCTCAGATAAAGTAGCCTGGGAGTCATCAGTTGTTCTCTCAGATATGGGCCTCTTGCTTCTGCTCTGACGTCCAGTTGGAGGCTCTTGCCTTCCTCTTTTTGGAGGATTTGATCCATTTTCAATGATTGTGATTCCCCGTGATCTTTTCCGAGGTAGTATGTCGATGTTGATCCCTACCATGTCTTCAAAAATATCAGAAAAAGTGATAAACACTTTAAGTAAAATCACAAAAAAACTTGGCATGTCGGCGATGGAAAGGCATTTCGGTGAATCGCCGACATCATTCGTTGAGCAAGGCTTAGCCCAGCGAAAGTTACAGTGCAATTGAGGGTCCGGGGTGCAGACAAAGGGTGATCAAGAAAGACTTTCAGCGAGTCACCGAGTGCCATCGACAACCTCAGGCTTCTCACCGAAAGGTACAGATCCCAACTACTCATTTACCATGAAATTAAAGGCAAGATGGGGAATTTCAGCGAACCGTCGTGTGGTTCGGTAAGCTCGACACAGCTCGTTGAACGACCCAATGTGCCTACTTTCAACCCAACATCTCAAATTCAACTCCGCAACCACCGAAAACAAAACCAAAGTAGGCACTCATCAAATTAAAGCAAGACCCAATACACCCATTACCTCGGGATACTCAGACTTCTCCCAGTTTTGCCAAATTTGGCCATTTGATGACTTTTGCCCTTAAGAATGATGTCACCCACTCTATCATTGGGAAAATTACGTCATTTGACACAAATATGGGTTACTTAAACTTCACCCGACTAGACCCTACAACATGCAAGCACAACCCTACAAATTCTAACCAATTTTAAGGCACAAAATTACGGGAATTCAACAGTAAAGGAATTACAGGCAAGGTATTCGACTAACGCAAGCACACACAAATACAATTATAATCAGGGAGGCCCAACACACATCACTAAGATAAGATCATTGCAAATGAGTATAAATTAGATAAAAATAAAATTGGAGTTCAGAAAACCAACCTTAGATGCTGATTATAATATGATTGAAATGCTAGGCAGCAATGTAATCCACTCCGAACAGACGATCAACGACTAAAATACGATAAAAATGCAGGAAATATAGAAACTAATGTGTGGGTGTGAGTGTGGGAAGTTCAAAAGTGAGGGAAATTGAAAGAGTTGGAAGTTTAAACCTTTGGCCTTTTAAAAACCGTCTAGTTGTCACCCTTCGGCAACATTAGTCATGCTCGGCGACTCATTTGGTGACACGCCAAATGAGCACTTACCTCATCGAGTTTTATAAGACCTCTAGTTAATGTGGGGGTTCAAACGGCGGACTAGATCGCGATCGCCGACCTGGTCGGCAATTCGCCAAGTTGCTCCGGGGCTCATAGAGTTTTACAGACTCTAATTTAAAATTGTCTTGAGTCCAACGGAGGTCTAGGTCAGGCTCACCGACCCCTTCGGCGATGCGTCGACTTGACCTTTAGCTCGCCAACTTCCACTTTTCACACACTTTCCACACTTCGACCTGCACAATAAACACACCATTATTTCTTAAAGCAAAAATAAAGCGATAAACACTTGGGTTGCCTCCCAAGGAGTGTTTTAATTAACGTCGTGGCACGACACAACTCTCTACTTAAGTTCCATTAGTGAGGTTTGCCTCATTTTCATAAGGCCACCGCTCTTTTGGCTCTAGATAGATAGAAGACAATACCTGTTCCATTTGGAACTCTAGAAGCTAGATAAACATGGCATGAGAGGTTGTCATTTAATTCAGTATCAAGACATTCTCTCTTACTTCACTCAACACTCTGTCGTGTTTTTCGACTTTGTGAAGAATGAGTAAGAGTACCTCTTCTATTATTCGACCATCTTGCTTCTTCATCATTAAACACTCGTGAGGGGGGATGTACCTGTCCTTCTTTTTGGACAGTACCTCCAAGTCCTTGACCTTTTGGGTCAAGATTTCCAGCTGACCCAACAAAGTGGCCAGGTCCTGGTACTTTTGTTTCTCCATCTTCTCCTTGTTGGTTTTGGCCATACAATCAAGGAGTTGGGCTACAGTCTCATAGGAATGTCGCATCAAGCAGCCCGAAGAGAGATGATTGGCCATTATTCTATTTTCGAGGCCCAGGCCCTGATAGAAACATTCCAGAAGCATCTTATCGGGAATTCCATGAGTTAGGCATTTCTCCAATAGGGACTTAAACCTTTGCCACAACTCATAAATGGATTCACCCGCCAATTGCTTGAAATTGAGGATGTTATCCCTTAAAATCATCAATCTCAAATGAGGGTGATCTATTGGGTTACTGTTGCTACCAAATATGCTTTGATTCTCTGCTCAAAACAGCAACACACAAACCAAAACTAAAAATTAAGTAAGTTCAACTATAATAAACAAGAACAAAACTCAACTAGACCAATAATTCTCATGTAACACCACTCCCCGGCAGCGGCGCCATTTTGATTGTATCAGGACACTTCATCCAATTCTAATTGCCAACGTTCGTTAGTCAGTAACATAACCCAACTAAGTGAGTTGGGGTTGAATCCCACAAGGAATGGTAAGTATTTCAAAATCAATAGACAAGTGCAAATGTGTTCAAGTCAATCATAGGTAAAAACATTTACAAATTAAAGCATGGATCAAGTTTGGGGTGATATCAAGGGGGTTTGATTATAATTATCAACTACAACAACAAATAACACGAAAATAACAAATATAGATACGGGTTGTTGGGATGTGATTGGATTATGGGCTAAGGTAGACAAATGGGTAATTGCAATTAATAGTAAATAGCTGTAAATCAGTGAATAAGCTAGACTTTAGTGGGGATAAACTTTCTCTCGAACAATTTACCCCGAATCAAATTGGTTTTTCTCGAACACCAATAAGTAGCAATTAAGAACAACTTTTGCTTTAGTCCATTCACTCTCTCGAGCTGAATGTGTGGAAAAGGGTTTAAGATTCACTCTCTTGAGCTGAACCCATGACAACCCAATACCCACATACCATCAAATCAATAATCTTGGTTTTAAAACCTCTCTCTCGAGCAAGCCAAAAACACGAAGGTAGAGTTGCATTTGCAACTACAACCCTTTAGATTAAACCACAATTACTGATTGAAATCACTTTTAAACAACATTTAATCTATTAATTAACAATACCTAGAAGCTAAATCAACCCCTAATCACGTAATAACATCCCAAGAATTGTGGTTTTAGCTAGACATCATCAAACAATAAATATCGTTACCAAATTATGTTTCCATCAACTGGGTTAGATTAATTTCGTCATTACAAAGGCTAAGATGAAGAATCTTCAACACCCACTTCCAATTTCTCAGAAATGGAAATCTTCTAATCTTCAAAGTTAAGGAAAGATTGTCTCAATACTCAGTTCTAAGCTCCAAAAACTAATAATCCAAATTCTGTAATGAAAACTCTGATATTAGATACTTCTCCAAGAATTTAAAAATGTATTTATAGTCAGCAAAAATGTGCTGCGAAGGACCATTTAGAGTAATAAGTCGGGATCGCGATCTACTCGGCGATCCGCCCTTTGGTCAATTTCATCGCCTTTCTGCTTTGGCCTTCGACATCTTCAAGTTCTGTAACTTTGGACGATATAGCACTGCATCGCAAAACCATTCAGCGACTCGCCGAATGATCCTTTCTATCTCGAACTTGATTTTATCCTTCAGGGTTTGGCAAACTAGAACATTACGCGAAACCATGGCCATTCAGCGACTCTCCCAATGGTGTAGGCGATCCTTAGGCCTTCTTTTTTGCTCACTAGAACATTGTTCCTTTTTGCTCATTAGTGTCCATGCTTTGTTTCTCAATCTAAATACCTGAAAATCAAGGATTTACATCAGTTATTGGCACATAATATGCATTTGAGGACACTAAATCTATTAAAATAAAGCCCCAAATGAAATCGTGGACTCCTCAGATAGCCATGCAAAAACCATGCTTAAAAAGGACTTTTTATTTGAAAATCATGATTTTATGCCAATTTAAGAAAAACTTCATGAACATAAGTATAAGAGGCATAATATACAAACATAACTAACATACAAGTCATTTCATCACATTAGAGCATAATCAACATATAAGCTATTTCATCACATTAAGCTTCACCTTAAGTAACCCCAAGCTATACTTTGTGCAATGAATGAATAGCGTCCCATACCACCATCCACACTAAGTACCACAATAAGGCCACCAAAAGTGAACTTGCCATTCCTCATTTTCATCTTTAAACAATACTAATACATAAGGAACATAAACATTTCATAAGTCATGACAGGGAAGTAACTCATAATACAATCCAAGTAAAGCTTGCATCCTTACAATAAGCATATAAGTCAACCTTCTTCATTATCTTCATTAAGAGAAAATTCATTCGTGTGATCATAAGACATTAGAGAGCTCACCATAGCCCTCTCAAAGCCTACTCATGCAATGCATAAATGGCATCCCATACTACCACCCACACTTCATAGAACCTCTCAAATAACTATAGTCCACATCTTACATGATGGGATTAAGCATTAACTGACATAGACTATGTGAGCTTAACATGGAATTCGGTGTCATGAACCCACACCGTAAAGAGTTGGTCTACTTGCCTAAGGTAGGACTGGTAACATTTTAGCTTAGGTGGATCCATTAGCTAATATATTAAGTGGGCACATAGTTATGGGGTAGGATGATGTTCATTGGAACTCTAACCTAACATTGGGAGAGTTTCCATCTTACCATATCCACTCGGTGCTCCATTCCCATAGAGTATTTCATTCACATTACATTATTGTACTTGAGAAGAATGCCATTGGACCATCGACCCAAGGTACATCATTACACATGAAAGGAATGCCATAAGCCTATCGATCCATGGTTCATTATTAGGATAACTCTTGAATTCTCATGAAAGGAATGCCATAGGCCTATCGATTAATGGTTCATCATTACATTGTTATACACATGATGGGAATGCCATACGCCTATCGATTCATGGTACATTTACTCATTAGTAAAGGAATGCCATAGGCCTATCGATTCAAGAGTCATCATTACATTAATTCATTGGCTCATTATGAAAGGAAATCCATAAGCTTATCGATTCAAGACATAGCCTTAGAACACATTAGTTAGTCATTTATGAAAGGAATGTCATAGGCCTATCGATTCATCATGTCATCGCCGAGAATACTTCATCATTCATTTAGGAAAGGGCTACAAACATTAGGTCTAACGATTCAAGTCATTAAGACATTATACATTAGTTATTCACGAAGAGGATGCCTAAGCCTACCAATTCAAGTTACATCATCACATTACTTTCATTCATACAAGAAGAGGATGCACAAGCCTACCAATTCAAGATGTACATTACATAGAAGAAACCCTTCACATTCTATCATCATCATTCCTGAGAGATAATTGAGACTATACTTTCAATCACAACACAATTATATTCTAAACATGATCAGAACACTTTCATTGAGATCACACACATATACTTCACATCATGATCATACATAGATCCTTCATGAAATTGCCATCAACGGCTATACATCAATCACAACCCAAACATATAGAATAATACTTTAGATAAGGGAATTAACATGATTCAATAACTAATTCAATATAAACATAAACAATTCAACATACTTTCATGATCAATCCATTCCCAATCTCAAATCACAACTTAGGATTTTGGGAGAAAACATGGGTTTATAGAGGAAATTTACCATAATTCATCATTTATTCAACAATAAATTCATAATTCATCACATATAAACCTTTGAAAACGTTTTGGAATTGAACCCATGCATAGATTGAAAACCCTAGGTTTTTGGGGGATTTTTGAAACTTGAAATCATCTTTTGATAGGACTCCTTGAATGAAACTTAATCAAGGATGAATAATACCATAACTTTAGGGAAGAATCTCCACAAAAATTGAGAGAAAAAGGTGAAATCTTGAGCTTGAGAGCTTGAATCCTTCTTCTCCAATGGTGGTTTCTAGAGAGAGAATATTTGGAGAGGGTAGTTTCTAATTTTAAGTGTTAGGGATTAATGAATTGGAAAAGAAGTTTGAATAAATTTAAAAGCCTTAAAATACCTTAATTAATCAATAATAATATTCCCCTAACGTAACTAACTTAAAAAGTAATTTACTAATTTACCCCAACTTAGGCCGACCTTGACAACTTTATACAGGTGTGACTCACGAACCCTACCCACGGACCATGGGTGGGTCCACGGGTCATACTAACACTTCGTGGTTCATGGATGCAACATGTATTTTGGGACCTTGACCCACGAAGGCCATTCACGGGGTGTGGATGGACCTACGGGGTGTAGGTCCCATCCGTAGCTCCTCCTCAATTGGACAGCTTTTTGGTTCTTTGGGGTCTTGAGGGTTAGGATTTAGGGTCCTCCTCAAGGACCCCTTGGTTGGTCCTTGGGGAGTCGTACCTTGACGTTTAACCCCTAAAACCCTCAACCTAAGCTAGGGAAGACATTTTACAACATGAAACCCCATAACAAACTCAAACACATAATCGTTAGGCTCTAGTTTCACTTACTAGTTTTTCGGGTCGTTACAGTATAGGCTTCTGTTGAACCTTGTTTAGAAACATTGGTTGCTTGGGATATTGATTCCCTTGAGGTCATCATAACAGTTAGGTGCTTCTTTTTGGATTAACGA
The DNA here is from genome assembly GCF_000226075.1 of Solanum tuberosum. NCBI lineage: Eukaryota > Viridiplantae > Streptophyta > Magnoliopsida > Solanales > Solanaceae > Solanum > Solanum tuberosum. Next base: position 274,824 of record NW_006238993.1, read on the forward strand.
AGTGAGGTCTTTAGGTTTAACATACACTTAGATTAGTGGTTGTATCCTCTTTTTGTGTCTATCTATTTATCTTGAATAGGTGCTTGTTAGGATCGAAATTGGGGGTTTTAGGATTTAATGCATCTTTTAGTTACCAATTATTTCTTATCTGGTATCTATTTTTCTATCTTTCTTTTGTTTCCACATAGATTGTAGCTTCTATTTTTCTCCCTATATTTTTCCTCTTCAAGTTTGTCTTCCTCCATTTGTTGAGCATACACAATAAGACGTGAGATATCCATATCATCATGGAGCATTTCCGTACGACATTCTTTTTCTACCACTTTGGACAAACCCGTCAAATACCTACTCATCATATCCCTCGAACTTGATACCATAGATGGAGCATAACTAGATAATAGTGTAAATTTCAAGGAATACTCTTTAACACTCATACTACCTTGCTTAAGGTTGATGAATTCTTCCATGTTAGCTTCCCTCAATTCCCGGGGAAAGAACCTATCTAGAAATGCCTTCTTAAACATCTTTCAATCTATGGGACCCACTTCTACCAACCTGCCATCTTTCCATTGTTCATACCATATTTGAGGAACATCCTTCAATTGGTAAGCGGCTAATTCCGCTTTTTCTACCGTAGTCACTCCCATGATAGCTAGCACCTTATAAACCTCCTCTATAAACCCATTAGGATCCTCTTCCATTTTGGAGCAACTAAACTCCGGTGGGTTCATCCTCAAAAACTCTCTCACCCTAGAAGCACCCATCTCCTTTATTGGGTTTTCCGGAGCTACCATCTCCCTATTGATATGAGTCGTCAAAGTTTGGGCTTGAGTAGTCAAAGCTTGGGCCAACATTTGGAGAGCCGACCGAATCTCCATATTTGACATATCCGGAGGATCAATTGGAGCTTGAGGAGGAGCTTGGTGTGGAGCATGGAGAGGAAAATCTTTCTCCTTATTGCCTTCCTCACCTCTCCTAGTATTTGCCCTTGTATTAGCCATACACTAAATATCAACGGGCTCGGATTAGAAGAAGGGCTTACTAAAGCCAAAATCTATGGCACGACTTAGAGAATGAATAAGTGAGATTTCCTAAACATCCAATAGCCTCCTATTCATAAATGTGGCGCGATTCACATTTATGAACAAGACTTTACTAGCTGTGGTTTGAGAAAATCCTAGAACCATTCTAAACCTTGTGCTCTATTACCAAGTTTGTCACACCTAGAGGTACATCCTAGACGTAACATGTCATACAAGCCCTTGACATATCATACCATAAGATAATAGAAAAGTACGAAAATTTTAAAAACTTTTATCTATACAATCGATGTCTTTCACAAAAGCAAGTGGAAGTCTTTACTACACCTTTGTCTCAAACCATCTAATACAACTTTCAATAAATCTCTTGGGACATAGCCCATACAGTAGTCTCAAAACATGAAATAAAAGACATAAAGAAAATGGTGGGTGTTGTCCTCGATGCTATGAGGACTCACCAAAATCTTCAACTCCTTTGTTCTTAGAAACCTATCTCCAAGAATAGAACTCAATCTCCAAACCCTACATTTGATGAGAATGTAGGCAAAGTATGTGTTAGTACAAAATGTACTAAATATGTTATCTAGCATAATCATAAGAGCATATTAGGTTAGTCAATATAAGACATAATCCAAAATCATATGAAATACTTCATGAAACATAAACTATAAGCATAAGAGACAATATCAT